>NC_054057.1:56360251-56615385 GCF_017639655.2 Falco naumanni | reverse complement strand
GTCTCATAACAGGGTGAATCAGGAGGCTGTTTATTGAAGTTCGTGACGCAGTGTCAGTGTAAAAGCAACATAAGGGAGACGGGGGATTTGTTTCCGAGCATTAAAGTCACCTGGACAGTTTAATGCTAACAGTGAAAATTACTGAATAGCTGCAAAGCACAGAGCTTAAAGGTAGCTGAAATAAGTTTTCTGGAACGTTTCCAGAACTATTTTAAGGGCCTGATCCAGAGCCTGGTGAAGCCAAAGGTAAAGCTCCTTTTGACGATTTTGGATCTGACATTACACTTTGAAACATCATTCATTCTCTCCCTGGAATTTTCTAAAGCTGTCTGTTAGGAGTTTTTAGATTAACTATTATGCCTGGTGTAACGTCTTTTGTATCTCTTTAGTACTTGGATTGGTTAAATATGAGAAGGAAATAGCATAATTACTTCATTGCACAGGAAATTCTAATTTTCTGTGTATTTAGTGGTTCATTGTGCAAGATGTAGAAAATCATCTTTTGTTGCTTGGTTTTTCAGTCGGTTTCCCATTGCTGTCATTACGCATCTGTCCTCTCCTGTAGCTTTTGAACCCACTGGACAGTTTGATTCAGAGTTTCAGGGCTAAAAAATATTTGGATTTCGCAAGTGTTGGCAAAGGACATTCCTGGGTAGGCCTTAGAGCAACTCAAAGGAGTGTCATACGGAAGAAAGTGGCTGCAAGGTGACTCAGCCATATACTACACAGCAATGAATCTACCAGACATCCATAGGGAAGCAGATTACTTAGGTGATGTGGGTTGTTCACAGATTTTTTTTTTATTGTGTTATACCATATTGTATTATATTTTATGTTTCATGACCCATTGCCAGGCCAGTGACTGCTTAACTTACTTAAACCAGGTTCAGGAGATCAGGTAATGCTAGGTGTAGGCTATAATTGTATAGTTTTAAAGAGAACTTGGAAACAAAGCCCTAGGATTTCAGACTTTTTTGAAGTCACGTCTGAAAAGGCTCCATCATATGGGTTTAGTGCTTGATCCAGACCTGCCAAAGATCCATGTTGGCTCCAGGAGGCTGTCGCTAGGTCTGCATGAGCTGTCTGCTGAGGAGTGGGTGTCAGGAGTCAGGGACCAGAGGTGCCCCCAGCGGTGACAGAGCCTGTGGTCCTGTGAAAAGACTGGAGGAGGTGAAAGAGGGTCAAAGATGATGTCCCAGAGGACTATGGCCTTCTTGTTCTAGTCTTGCCCCAGGCGCTGTCATAGCTGATTCTTTCTGTGTGTGAGGAGAATGTTTGACTGTGTTGGTACTGCTGCTCACTTACATGCATCAGATATGGATTAATAGCTATATATATGCATATATGTATATATAAAATAAATATTTTATACATATATATAAAAATATATATATAGCCAAATGAGGAATGAAGCAGGGATATTGAAAAATGCAATTTCCAGGTCCACCAGTTGCATATTCCCCGTTTTGCTGGGAATTGGCATATCTGTGGTGTCCGATGGGAAATGTGTGCCCAGCTATTGCAAGAAGCTGGTGCAGACGGGGATGAGAGGCCGTAGGGGATACACTGAGGATACCCACTACCTATGTGCACCCATGCAACGAAGCTGTGGCTATTTCTTCCCTTGCCCTGACCATCGCTGTGAGTGGTACGAGGAAGGGAAAATGGAGGGCGTCCCTGACCGTGCTAATCCCCAGCTGCCACTGAGCCTCCTGGGAGGCACCCGCAGCCAGTGCAGATTAATGCAGCCCACAGCAGGGACTGGCCTGCGGCCAGCATGGCCCTGGGATCAAAGGAGCATGGAGGTGGCTGAAAGCCACCTTTGGGCTCCTCCTCCCTGACCCGCTCTGCAACAGCTTGTGCCTTCCCTGATAAAACAAACCCACCCCCTGCAGTTGGTTGCAGATCAAAATGTTTTTTCCCCCTATATATTGCATAGGGTGTTGAAGGCCAGGTATGCTTTCTGAGCTAATCTTAAGCGTCTTGCTAGGGGAGCAACATGCACGCGTGCTGGCTGCCTTTTTTCTTGGTGAACAGTAACAGGGTCTTCTGACCCCAAAGGATAAATCGTAGCAGTGTGAGGCTGCGAACCACCTGGTTGTCCCAGACAGATCCAATGCAGAGGCATGTGATGAGCTGTGCCCTGTCCTCTGCAATGTCCTTGCTGGCCAAGCCACCTCTAGGAGGAAAGAAGCAAGAGTTAACTGCATGCATCGTTATTTTGGAGTTTAAAAGGTCACAAGCAGCCAGGGAAAACATACCATGCATGTGCGCACTCAGCGCTGAAAATGGTGTAGGTTAATGGCAAGCTAGTGCCCTTGGTTTGGGTAGCTAAGGAGCTCTGTCTCTGTCAGAGAGGTTATTCTGGAGGGCTGCTTGTCTGCCAGGACCAGGAGAAAGCTGTTTTAAAACATACTTTGGAGGGACCATCAGTGTCCCCATCAGGTCCAGTAGCCCGTGTGCTACAAAATGCAAAGGGTATTTCCCTGTGTGTGGGCAAGCCCGTTCAGGGAGCTTCCTCATCCCATGCACTCCTCTTGGGCACCTTCATTTTCAGCTTCTTGTCCCTGGACTGATAGCAGCTTTGTAAATCAGGGAGTGCTGCTGACCACCATGGCATGGCCGTGCAGCTGCTAACAACCAGCCCCATCAGCCCTGTGGCTGATAGGTTCATTTTCCAAGGTGGGACTGTGCCACCTGTACTGTTTTTATGGTAGGACGGTCCCTGGGGGCAGCCAAGGAGTAATACTCCCTTAACTTTTGTGAGCCTGTCAAGTTATCCCTCCCCAACGTTAAGCCAAAATCCTCCTCTGGCAGGAAATAAGCTGAGCAGCCACACATGGAGGAACGCTTCTGCAAAAGGGCATTTTCTCATCTCACTTCAGTGGACCAGGATCTCACCCTGAATGCAGAGCGCCATCGTTTTTTTTTCATTTTGCATTGTGGCAGCTGAACACACACAGTGCTTTGCAGGACTCAAGAAGCGGCAGCTCACACATTTAGGTCTGTGGGATGTAAAATATGTTGGGTATGTTCCTTCCAGTGCCAGTTTGAAAGCTAGCTTTATGGCCATAGATAGCCAGCTTTGCGTATGTTTGAATGGTTCCCTGGTACATGATTTCTTTCAGGAGGTTCCTGTAATGTTAATGAATGTGAAAGTTGTGATTAGCATGGGAGATTATTGCTTATAGCAACTACACAATGTATTAGGCTACCCATCAGTCTTGCTGTTAGAGCATCCCGCAGAATTCAGTAAGTGACATCATTTACACAGCTGCCTCTACGAGCTTGGGAAACTTTGCAAAACATCTTATAGTCTAGGCAATAGCTTTGCTACAAAGCAAGTGTAGCTTCATTGATTGCAGTTCCTAACTTTGGTTACTGAACTGCACACCAAAAGTAAATTTTAAAAAAAGCAAAATTGAGATCAATCTCTAATTGATTTTGACTTGTTGTGTCCAGTTAAAAGCAGAACCAATGCTTTCTGAAATGTTACTGAGGTTTGGGAGTTTTGTAGAGGTGCATATGAGAGAAAGCATCAATAGCAGAATGTAAGATCTCTTAATTTGGGCTTCATACAGAGTTTTAGGCACTTAAATGTCAGACTAAAGTTCAAGTGTTCATCAAAGTCCTATGAAGATCTTCAATGTCAATGAAATTCCTATTAAAAGCTGTCCTGTGAGGCTTTGCTGCCTGTAAATGCTGATTGCTTGAACCAGAAATTGCACGGACTGTTGAAGCAAAGGCCTCTGCCGGATAACAGGGTGGCTGGAGGGAGTTTTCAAGTGGGGAACGACAAGGGAGCTGCCGCGGGTGCTGCCGTGAGAGCTGCTTTGCTTTGGCTGTGGGTCAGCTGGGGACAGCATCCTGTAGGGCAGGGATGGGCTGTGTGGCTCCACTCTGTCCCCACACCTCCGACGGGACCGGGGGTTCAGGTTGCAGCTCTCGTGCTAAAGGTGGTGGAAATGGCTCTTTCCCAGAAGCAGGAGGTCAGGCAGGGGCCATCTGCACGATGTTCAGCATCACCCCGATGGCACCTCATCTCATTCTTCCATTCCTCAAAATACCAGCCGGCTCCCTGCACTGAGGCTGCTGCTTTTCTGGATGTTTTTTCCTGGACCGCCAGCCCTGTGCCTTTGCAGGGGGGGCGGAAGGCAGGGAGAGCCAAAACAGAGGACAGCCTATTTTTAGCCTGACTATCTCCCACTCCCTGGAAGGCTGGGTGCCAATTAGGTGGTGTCGCAGGGCGATGCTCGCTTGTCTGTAACGCAGCCCCGGTGGCAGCAGGCGCTGGAGAAGAAAAGGAGCAGAGATTTGAGCCACCTTTCTGCAGTGAGGGACCCTGAGCCTGTCTAGATCTGCAGTAATTTTTACTTTTTGCTGTTGCATCTGTTTATTTTACATATATAGCTTTCTCGTCCCTCCCATCACATTTTATAGCAGAGCTCTATACACACCGTGTGGTATGGTATTTTGAAGCCCAGGTATGGGATTTCAGTTTGTGCCTTTCTTTTGTTCATTTGGTAGAGGGATATAAAAAAACCAACCAAAAACAAGCCCAAAAAACAACAATAAAATTTAGGCTCAACCCCATACTTTAGGGATTATAAAAACATAAAGTGAAACTGATGATCTGCTCTGTCTCCAGAATAGCAAAAAGCTCCTCATAATTAATGTTTGAGCTACAACATATGCCATCCAGAAAACAGGAATGGAGGAGGATGGATTTTCTGTTCTTCAGTTTTTAGTAACCTAGTTAAATTATGTTCTTAAAAGTGTGCACATTACGCCCATATTATATTTCTTTTGTTCTCGTTCCTGACCACTGGATTTCTTCTATCTTACTCTGACAGACTGCAAAGTACTCTGTAATACATGGAGTAGTAGTGTTGTAGCTGTGTTTGTGCAAGGGTGCTGGTATAGTGATTAACTCATCCTTTTACTTTATCTTTGGTATGATTGAGCTCTCCACAGCATTTACTATGAGCCTGCTTCCCAGCCTGTAGTTGTCCTTAGTGATAGTTCTCTAAACCTTTCTAGTTTATGACCATAACCCTTGTGTTTTGGATATCAGAACTGAAATGCTCTACAGGGGTAATGTTCCCATCAAATTATATTACTGTTCTCTGAGCCCTGATTAACCAAGCTCTGCATCAGCTATTCTGCTCTTTTACCCAGAAAGCAGAGAGGCCGGCAGTCACTCAGATCTTTCTGTTTATCGGTATAAAATACTGCCACAACTGTGGTTTTTTTCTGGTGCTTTACAACAGTGTCCCACTATCTAGGAAAGCCACATTGATATTCAGAGTACATCTTGGCCAAGCCTGTAGTAACTCTTGGGTGCAATTATCCTGACTTGTTGATTTAGAAAGTCTAGCTAAAGAAGCTGGTGTATATGGTACTTCTTTATTGTTCTTAAATTGGAAGGAATGTCATTCTCAGCATATTAGTGCTCCATCGCATGTTTTTTTCCCAAGTACAGAACAGAAATACGTATTGAACATTTCTGCCCTTTCCGTGGTGTTGTGCCTGGCAGTACTTACAAGACACAATTTATTCCTTATGTATTTGAAAAGTACCTTCCTGTTCCTAAAAAGCCCAGCAATGTCTGTAGCTATGGTTTACTCACTGGGCCTTTGTACTCTATCACTGGCATCCAAGTTATATGTATTATTCTTGACATCCTTTCATTGTTTTTGTCTTTTTTTAAAGCATTTTGCACTACAGAGTGTGTGCAGCATTTCTTTGCACCACACAAGACATTTTGGTTGACATAGGATGGATCTAGAAACTTTTTTGAGCCCTTCAGTGCCCAGGGAGAGTGACTGTGCAGGCTCTGCACTTCATGGCCAACGTGGGATTTGAAGGTCGATGCAGCGGGTGTTGGAGGGATCTGGGAAATTAGGAAAGGGAAAAGTCCCCAGCATCTCATTAAGGGTGAAGTCCTTTCACGGCAGATCTGCTTCACATCACCAAACCTTGATGCCTCCTTTTTAATAAAGGACAGACCGAGGGGGGCTACAAGCCCCTAGCCGTTAATACAAAGTGGTCGGGTACATGTTCCCACATCATATCCCATGATGGCAGCTGCAAATACGGTCTTTTCCCCCCATGAAGTGTGATTGCAATATCGTGCCACCCTCTTCTGTGTTTCTGCTAACAGCCCACACATAACTGGGACTTAGTAAAATGATACCAGGGTCAAAACCAGAGTCGGCATCCTACAGCCACTGTCTTTTGGCAGCCAAGCAGTAAATGGCTCCTCTCTGACTTCATCCTAAGCCAGAGACCACAAAAAACCAGCATCACTGGGACAGTCAGTGGCCTCAGCGTGCTCTGCCTGGGCTGAAACACTGAGGACTTCAGGAGAAGCCCTCTACTCTGTGGGAAAGCCCAGGCTGGGAGGTGAGCTATAGCACTGGGTCAGCGGGCTGAGCACCAAGGGTTGTGTGAGGAGGACGGATAACTTCCCAAATTGTGACTGAATCCCTACAAGCCACTGAGATTTTCTTCTATTTTCTGAAAGCATCAGAATTCAGTCTTTCAAGCCCACTGATGCTGGGGTCCCTTAGCGAGACACGCAAGGCCTCCTGGCTTTGACTGAACATGAACTCTGGGCTGATGCATATTTATTTATTATTATTTTCTGTTTCATGCTGCTGATTGTCCTAGATGCAGAGGAGGAAAATGACTTTCAAATGAGAAGATTTTTTTGTAAGCCTACAGCATAGTTGTATTTGGAATGCAAACTTTAATCAGTTATTTTCTGGAAAAATGTGTAACAAAAGCGCAATCTCTGCTGCGTTCCCTTTCATCCTAGTATCAGCTGTGGGATGGTGTCCCCTGGAAGAAACATGGATTCTGTATAAAGAATTTAGGCTCTTTGTAAGAGCCTTGTGGCAGGGACCATCTACCTTTCTTACGTGCCCTGGGAGTAATAATAAATGTCAATAATAATGATATACTGGGCTGGCGGGAAAGCTGTGCTTCACTGGTTTTACCGAGGCAGCAGAGTACTTTTAGTTTTGGCAATTTCTAGATCCTACTTTTGGGTTCAAGTGTCTACTTCTTCAGTTCAGAAGCAGTCAGGTTCCCGTACTCTTGGTCAAAGGGGTGCCCTACACCCCAAGGAGACACTGCTTCTCCCAGCGCCTCTCGTCCCATGCCCCTTGCCGGTAGCCACGCACCAGGTGGGGGCAAGCCCTGCTGCAAGAGCAGCACTATCTCTCTGTGGCTGATTGCATGAGCTGGCAGGGGTCCGTATCACCCCTCCTCATCCCACTGTGCCCAAGGGGCAGTCCATGCCCCAAGAGCTTTTGCTGTGCACCTTAAAAATCACAGGCGCTCGTGTAAGTGGTTGCAGTAAAGAACTACCAGTGGAGGCTATTTTATTTCAGGGCACAACCGGAGAGGCTACTTAGCATAGTTTTACACGCTGCTAATGTGGGTTTATTGCTTCTAGGACCTGACCTACTATTGTCATGTGCTGCTGTATTATATGCTATGGATGCTTTTACTCATTTGGAGTTAGTCCAGGGATCTCTAACGGGGCTCTGCACTGCATGACCTAGGTGTGCTCAGTGTGACACCATCCTCTGCGCTGGGAAAGCTGGTTTATTGCACCGCTGTGAACTGGGAGGATTGGGGAATTAGGCCAGCAGCCTGCCCTACCTTATGCTGCAGTCTGGATCCTGCAGAGTACTGGGGGATGCCAGGGATGGGTGGAGGGACACATGCTTCTGTGGTCCCCACCACCACAGGAGGCCATGGGTTTCTTTTTTGCTCCATTGCAGGCTCAGCGTGTGTGCAGAGTGCTTCAGTCCAAGTTCTGGTGTGCAGGGGATTTGGTGAGCGGTGAGTCATCCCTCACTGCTGCTAATGGGAAACCTGAGAGTATCCAAATTAGAAATGGACAAAACATGATTTCTCAGACTCACCTTTCCCCACACTGCTGAGCCTTGGAGTCTTGCAGCCGTGGCTGCTCTACTCCATCCCATCTTCTTCCTCTGGTGGGTTGAGCCTCCAGGAGGCAAAGGAACGATGAAGCAGAGGAAGGTGGAAGAAAGTACAGAGAGTGCTGGTGAGGGAAAGAGCTCTCATTCATCCTCACCCATCATCAGGACCACCTCTGTCTTATAATTGTTCCCATGGTCAAAATAACGGGTCTTAACATTATCCGTAGCACTTTAAGCATTTACTACAGCTGTATATTGAGTAATAGAAATTATGTTTTGTGTCTTTTGGTGTTACTAGTTTTGGTTTTCTTTCCCATTCTGCACCCTCAAATTTCTAAAGTGAATGTGTGATGCTTATTGTGCTTTTCATGGTTTCTTGACAGTCAACAACATTTTATATTTGGTACAGTTTTCTAGTTCCCCCTCCATGTGTAAAACACTGATCCAGGCAATAACATCTTGGGTGTGAGGCCAGTCGCTTTCCAAGTTGTTTAATTACAGACTGAGAAAACCTTCTTTTGGTAAATGGTGACTTATATGCCTGAGTATCCATAGGGGCCTCGTCTGTATTTTGAAAATCTGAACACCTCTTCTTTGTCACCAAAGTGGCAATTTCGTATTGGAAGTGTCAAAAATTTTGTATTAATGGAGGTAAAAGCTTTGGATGACAATGTGTTTTTACGGTGTGGTGCTGTGAGCACAAGCACACGTTTAGATTTAAGTCACAGAAGGTATTCATATGTGTTACTTGCCACTATTTTTAAAAGTTATTTTTTAATGGCAGCGCTTTGAATGTCCAAACAGTGTTCCTGGCTTCTATTGAATGTGACACGACACTTGTTTCTCCGGGTGGGGAGAACGGGTGAAGTCACAGGACAGACTCAGCGTGGGGCTGGAGTGAGGGCTGTGACAGTTTCCCAAGGTCTGATCCAGTTGGGCTGGGAAGCTCCGCAGTTACTGCCAGTTCCACCAGTCTCAAGGCAGCTTGGGCTGGGCTGAGACATCCTCCAAAGGAAAGGCTGCAGCAGCTGAGACAAAGGGAGTCGCAGTTTTGGAGGAGAGGGCTGTCTCCCCAGGGAGGAGACCTGTGTCTGCTGATGGCAAACTGCATGCCCAGAGTCCTTCGCAGCAGAGAGTTGGCCCTGCACTGTACACTAGCAAAGAAATTGTTGGATCACCTCTTCGAACCTCCAGAGATAGCCCCAGCATGCACCTTCCAGTCCCAGGGGCCTGATGAAAGATATTTCCACCCATAGCTCTCCAGAGTTCCTATCTTCACCACCATGCTTTTTTTTTTTTTTTTTTTCTTCTCTCCAAAACCTTCCCCACTCCTTCCTGCCTTGAATTCTGCTTAGGAGAACATTCCCCATCACCTTGCTTTTGCTTTCTTCCAAGCAGGAGTACCTCCTTCCCCAAGAGACAGCACTGGATTCAGGCTTTTCATGAACAGAAACTGCATGTGAGTGGTTAATCAGGTGTGGAGAGAACACAACTTGCATGGCAGTGCTCTTGTATGACCTCAGACATTGCCTGGAGGTGCCTCTGTCTCTGCCTTGGTGCCATATGAACCTAGAGTGTCCGCGCTCTCACTGTGCGCTTTGCTGAAGTAGGATGGCAAGGGTGTGCTGCTTAGGTGATCAAACAGAAAAAAAGCGAAAAAAAAAAGGTTTTATCTTCAGGGATGCTGAGTTTTTCAGCCAAGGTCTATTTTGCTCTCCAATCCTCAAAACAGACCTCTCCTGGGGGCCTTCCTGGCTTTTTCTCTGCGTGGAGTTCGCCATGCAAGTGGAGACCGTGCTGTAGGAATGACAGAGAATTCAAAGTGTGTTGGTATGAGTGGCTCTAACCCTGATGGTAGCCCCATATAGATTGAAAATGCAGACTCAAAAAAACTGCTTAAAGTGTGTTGGAGAGCTTAGCCATGAGCACACGACATCTGTAAAATATTTTAAAAGTAGTCAAAAAGGAGGAGAAGTTAAGGGCAAAAGGAGAAGAAGGTGCACTGCTGGTTCAGCAGAGAAGACAAGCGTACCTGCTAGTAGCAAGAACAGCTTCACCATCTGATCCATGGGCTTCTTCCAGCTTGTCACAACAAATGCTGCACACCCAAGGCTATTTGTTGCACTCGCAATAAACCAGTGAGCCTCGGGAGCTGCAGCTCATGTTGACTCATAAGTTAGGCACCAGTTACCACCTGTGCAGATATACTACTCTTTAACAAGTAGGGGAAATGGTGAAGGCATGAAATGACATCGGTGTCACACTTTTTTTCCCACCTCCTCTGAACTGGGTGTTGATCAAGACCAAGTGCTAAGTCAAGCCTCAAGTGGTGGTATTATCTACTATATTCCTAGCAGTACTTAGAAGACACCTATCACGCTACAGCTGAGGTTCACTTTGCTGTAGTTAAGATAGTACCAATCCTTATTCTAGGACTGGGTGTCTACCAGCTGCCTGGGAAGTGCTCACGTGGGCAGGAGAGAGGGACAGAGCACAAGGTATCTAGAGATCATGGACCTTTCAGATCTGCACCGGCCAACCGCAAAAAACAATTCCAAGTCTAGTTTGGCCTCCCAGTCATCTAAATTGTACCTCATCCTTCTCATTTTCAAAGCCAGCAGCTCTGGTTTGCCTGTCAGGCGCTGATGTTGAGGTGAGAGCTGCCTCCAGAACCAGGGCTTGGCTGATGGGAAAGCAGCTTGGCTGCTGAGCGGGAAGATGACCTCCCATTGTGGGCATAATTGCTGCATTCCTTGACTGGGAGAGGAGAGGAATAAGCCTGCCTGTGTAGGACTTACATGGAAATGGCATTTTTATGGGAATGTCTGAAATGCCTCTTACAGGCACCCAGTTAAACACTCCTCAGTCTGGCCACAGGCCAGTCTGGGAGTCCTTTGAACTTCTTGCCCTCCAGGCAGAACCCAGGGTTGAGTTTTCCTACTGACTTCCAGGACGCCAGGTCATTGCTAGCCACAGGGAAGATAGCCCAGCTGCCTAAAGTGTTGCCTACAGCGTTGTGTGCATCTCGTTGGCCGTGGTAGCGGTTCCACAGGCACATCCGAAGGCAGGCGTTGTTTTCTGCACTTTCTGATGCACTGTGTCCACTGGCAGATCTCTGTTTTTAGCAGGGTTAGAAATCAGACCACAGCTGGTAGCCGGGCAGTCTGCCAGTGTGCTGGGCGCATCAGCCATTTCTCATGATATATAGCAGCTGAGCTAGATTATTTTTTTTGTGTGGAAGCTTTGAAACACGTTGAACTCGCCATGTGGGAAAAAGTTCTGTTAGTCTGGTGCTTGTCTGCACCCATTTGTAGCGAGGACACGTGGGTTTGGGATGTATTTCTGCTCCTGGCTTAAAACTTGCTTTCAGCACGTTGTGTGTGTGTGCACAAGACCTCCTGCTAAGATAGCAAGGTTCCGTTTCTAGGTGCAGATCTACGAGGTGGTTCATGTAGTCAGGGAAATAAAGCTGAAAGGGTGTGTAAATTCAGAGGCTGCTTTTGTAGCTCTCACGTACCATATGCTGCTTCTCAAGAGAGTAGGATTTTAGCCCGACAATCAGGCTCCTGTGGGAGTCTTTCCCTGCTGCTTTACCACCCTGGTCAGAGACTTTGCATGAAGTTGCTATCCCTGAACCAAAATGAGAACTGAACGCCGCCAAGGAGAGCTGAACATCTTTCATGGTCTCACTGTTCTGCACGGTGCTGCTTTAAGGGATCAATTCACCTTATCAGTGTTGTTTTCCTCCCCTTTCTTCAGGAGCTAAGTTTTAGACTTTACCATTTCAAGGCGGAAAAGGATAAGAGACGAAGCCACAACATTAATCCCTGCACAGCCACACTGATTCTGCTTTTCTAAGGTTACTGTCCTTGGACGGGATAAATAAAGCTCTCGTTGCTTTGCGAGTAGCAAAACTAATTCAGCATCATTTCCTGTGGATCTAGCTCGTTTATCTTTAACTTGCCCTTTCAAGCCTGTAGTCTCTTCCTGACCACTTGTGGGGTGAAGTGGCAATGTGTGCCACGGCTTACTGAGGATTCATTTGCATCCCTAAACCGATTGACATGCTGACTGTCATCTCTCAGAAAGGGTAAGGGGTTGGAGCTACACCCTAGCGGGCACACTAACTACCATTGATTTATTTTACTTAGCTCTTCATTTCTATAGGATGAGTGGGTGTTTAATGTATCATCTGAAATGCCTACTTCTGTCTCAAGTGTGGTTGAAATTGGCCAATGGATTCGAAAGTTATTAGAGGGGATTAAAAGACAGACAGCATGATCAGATAAGCTTTTTTTCCTCAGAAAACTAGGCTAAAAAGGGAAAAAAAAAATCTAGTGCAAGGACTAGTGCTATGTCCTCTGTACATTCTGGTTTTTTCAGCATCTGCGATAGTTAATACTAGAAGCTCTGAGTATCTATTTGCGAGTGATGCAGCACATACAGAAATGCTGCTCTCCTTTCTTCTGACTGTTGATTTACATTACACCTGCAATATTGAATGTGGTCACCCCACTGATGTGGCATCAATCCCTTGTCTCAGCTCCTGGAATCTCTTGTGCATGTGTGAGGAGTGACTCCTGGTTACCCACATCTGAACACCCGCTTGCCCAAAGCAGGATTTCCCTGCCAGGAGACAAGCCCCATGAACTAGGCATGGTTTGTTGATGGGCTGTAAGGCAAGCCAACAAGTTGGTCCTTCTGAATCCTTGAGCAGCTGATGAGGACTTTGCTGCTTCTCCTAAGCCTAGATCTGAACATGGAAATATTTCAGTTGATCAAGGTTATGAGGCTGTGCTCATCACAGCCATGAATACATATTCGATCAGCACCTTTTGCAATGGGCATCATTTTTCTGTCTAGAAGCCGCCAGCTCAGCTCATAAACCCAGGTTTACAGACTCTGGGAGGTGGGTAAGTCCACGAGGTGCTGTGCTTGGTGTCCAGATAAGAGGTTGCCACTTTGCATGTACAACAGAGCTGATGACCCTTTGATCCCTGTGCACATCTGAGAGCAAACTCTGTTAATCATGATCCCGTGATCCAGGAGGAGTGCCGGAACAGGGGTTGGGTTTAATGGAGCCTTTCATCTGAGAGAAGGGTGCTGGGATGGAAGCCAGCCTCAGTTACAAGAAGGAAAATAGCTAAAGCCTGTGAAGGTTATTAAGACTTGGAATTTAATTTCGGGCTAAATAAAGGCATGTTCTGGGAGATGGATTTTGAAATGTGAAGGAAAAGTATGAAGCTAAGATTTGGGGTTCTGGGTTATCCTGGCGTTTCTAGCTCAGTTTTCAGTGTTCCTGTTTGTGTAGCAAAGAGGGTACAAATTCTCAAGCAGACACACCTGCCTCCCACACACACAAATCCAGTGAGCCAGCTGGGCTACGGCGCTCCTCCCACACTCCTGCTCCTCTGATACCCCCATCGCCTCCGCCATCAGGACATGCCTGACTCTTACAAGCATTGCTGGAGCCCACAGGGCTGCTCTCCAGAACAGGATGGGGAATGAGCTCCAGACAACGGCCTGGAGAGACTGCACCTGTAGTGCTCGAGGTCTAGTATCTTCTAAGTACCCTCAGGGAGAAGAGGTTTTATGGCTCAAAATCAGTGCTTTGAACTCTATTTGGAGGAACTGGGAAGAGCTGGTGGGCAACATGGTTGTTTGAGGTGATAGACACCAGATTATGTTCACACCTGCCGAGGAAGAATTTTCATCTGGTGTTTGCTTGGATTTTCAAACCTCTGAATGTGTCTCACCCCAGCTCATTGCGCCCCTGCACTTCTTGCATGGGGAGGCAGAGGATGGGCTGCCGGGCAAAGTCTGGGAGAACTGGGATCCCTTCCATCTTGCTGGTGGAAGAGGCAAATCACTCCACACCTTCCTGCCCTTCGTTCAGTTTGTCCTGTGCTTAGCTGCAAAGCAATTTCATCCAGGGCCTCTGGGTGCTACTGGCAAAGAATGAAAAATAGCAACGGGAATTTTTGGGGCTGGGCTTCAGTTCAGAGGCTCAAAAAGTTTGTGTGCACTTGAAAATCCCTCCCTGCCCTTCCCCTTCAGCTGGGCACTTAATATCGTGAAGGAACACTTGGTACTATGCCCAGTCTTCAGGATTAGTAATTTGCTTTGTTGTCTGTGTTAATCTAAAGCCCCTGACTATGCAGCAAAATGCAGCAAAAATTCAGCCAAGTTCTGTCTTGGAGAAGTCTGGGAGGAGGGGATTAATCTGGTGTGTATAACGAAGCACTGCACTCAAGAGGGTCGCTACCTGTGAGCCTGCCGTCCCAGAGGGACCAAGCCACCTTCACCCTGGCTACTTCAGGTGTGCAGCTGGGGGGACCCCCACAATCTCCTACCGCAGCCAGAAAATGGCTCGGGGTCATAAAACAGTTTCCTGGCTGAAGCCTGACGTTTCCTCTCCTCTCGGGGAGTGTGGAGATGCTGGCTTTTGGCAAACTGCTCTCCAGAGGCAGCTGGGGATGGATAGCTTTGCCCCCCATGTTTGTGGGGTTGATTTATGGCAGACTGGGGTGCACACTGTGCTGTCCAGGGGCGTGCTACTGCCCACTCCTAAAGGTCGCAGGATGCCTTGCAAAGTACTTTATGCCTCTACCCAGGCCTTGATTCCTCAGCAATGTATACTCTGTACAAGGTCCTGCCAAATGCCTCTCCCACCCCTATCCCACCCTCACTGAAAGCAGCTCAGACTCTTTGTTTTCCTTTGTTGCTAATTTGTGGTGGTGTGTTTTCTTCCTTTGCTGCAAGAGATACAGCCTCATATAACCTAACTCTGAAAGACTCCCGATACTAGCCCCCTCCCACCCTCCTTATTCCCATCCGTCTTGTGCCTCATTTTTGCAACTGCTATTATTTCATCCCTCTCAGGCACCTACTAAGGCTACCCTGATGATGGATGTTGCCAGACCAGATGCATAAATATTAAGAAAGGCGGAAAAAGCCAGGCTTGCAATTTCTTTGTGATGGGGATGGGGATGCTGTTCTTAGAGCTGACCATCACAACTGCAACCTGAGCTCCAGATTTAAAAGCCTGTAGATGCTGGTTGAACTAAAGTTTTAGCTGGGACTGTAACTTGGTAGAGTCTTGTGGTCAGGCAGAGAAGCAAACATGCTGGTTATACCGGTGATTTTCACTAGACTGCTAAAGGGCTTCTTCAGGAGACTGGGCTGGTCTCCAAATGTATACTGTACCTTGTCTAATTTCTACTGCTGGTAGAGCAAGACAAATTTGTGACTAGATTTGTGACTAGATGATCTTATTTATTTGCAGTTTCTTGAATCTTGACATGCAAAATCTGATGTGAACATTGGACCCTGTGCATAGCCCTAGAAATGATTAAGTTAACTGTCAATCTGGGATGTAATCCTTGTAGCGCAGTATCACAAGTCACCTGTCTACGTGACCACCTGAATAAATCAGTGTGTGATCGCCTGGAATTGCCAGAGGTTTGGTATTGTCAGAAAGCCTGATGGCAATATTCAGATACTGGAAGAACAGCAAGTCTTGATTAACGCTGGGTTAGCTGTCTCTTCTCTAATGCTGTTTCCAGTTCAATGGATGTCTTGATAATAGTGTTTGGTCTGAATGCCACAGACTTATTGATGGTCACAGATCAAAATACCATCACTTCTAATAAATTATGCTGCCCTATTTCTGTTAAGAAGCGCACCAAGGAACAACATGTATAAAAGCGAGGGGAAAATCTGAGCAGTCTCAACAAAGACTCATAGTGCTACTACTCAGAGTGAGGGTGAACAAGACTGAAGTATATTTCCAGAAGTGAAATCTGGGGGATGCAACTTTGACACTGGCAGTGCATCTTGATTGTGGACCCTGCAGCACAGTAAGACTTGGCAGTGTTTTTAGAAGATGCCAAATTCAAACTTTTCTTGCCTACAGCTCTTTCAGTATCCCTCTTTGCCCCCCTATCCCACTTGGATCAGATGTAGTTTTGGAAATTTCAGGTTACATAGGTCAGGACTATTATTAAAAAGGCACAGAATATTTTTCTTACAGCTCAGGGTTGCAGCTAATAGAGCCAAAATTTTTTGATAGACTAAAATCAGTTTAATGTTAACAGTCTCCAAAACATCATTTCTTTGTTATTAACTATGAGAACTGAGGGCAAGTGCTGCTAGTGTGATCACACAAAGATCTTGATAACCATACACCCAATACCTACTAAACTGACACTTTGTCAAATCAGGGGTTATGAATGTGAAACAATCCTCATCTTGCTAGATGTGATCTCTCCAGTTTAACATCGCATATCTTGGTGATCTTGCTACTCTTCTGAAGATCTGACGTTGTCACTTCTCATGCTTTGCAGGCAAAAAGCAGCTCATCAGTTCAGCGTTTTCCAAAAATATTAAGTTTCAGTTACAAAAAATGTGCAAATTGCCTTTCTTTATTTAAAACTAGAGATCAGTGTCTGTTCTATTCTCTGTAGGAGGAAGGAGACTGGAAGGCATCTCATTTCAGAGCATACAAAAATGGACAGAAAGTCCCAAATCCCTCACTTCAGGCCGTTTAACACAGCAAACCTTAAAAGCAGCTGTTTGCAGAGTTCACGTGCTAAGATGAAAACTTTGGCTTTGTGACCACCTATGAGCATCCATTAAAACAGAGTGTGGAGCAGAGCAGATTGTGTGGCACTGCCCATCTGCACATCGGGTACCCGTGCTTACTTTTTAATAAGAGCAAGGAGCTGGATGTAATGTCATGCAGTCATAATTCTTGGCAGTTGCTATAGTTCATATGTTTATTGGAAGATGAAGCTTTGGAGCATTTATCAGATCTCTTTACGCTTCCTGCATTAGTGCTTGGGGTTTTTTTTCAGCTGAGCTCTCAGGCTGCTGAAGCCCTGTTTGGTAGGGAAAGAGCCATGTGTCCAGTGGGGTGTTTCATGGGGGGAATGACTATACTGAAAAAAAGTGAGCAGGTCCAGAAGCACCTGCCTGGGAAATGCATGTTTGTAAACTTAGAGGTTTTTTTAGTAATTTTCGAGGACAGGGAGAGAACTGTGCTGTAGAAGAGTTGGGTATGAAATGGGAGTGCTAGCCTGAGAGATGATGGACTTTCCTTTGGAAATAAAGTGGGTTGTGGCAGACTGATCTGGGGGAAAGCAGCGATTTCTGCCATCTGAAAGTGGACTGCAATGATCTCATCTGTCAGGCTCGGGGTGTCCTTTAGGGGTTGGAGTCAGGCTTGGAGCCACAGCTTGCAACAGAAGGGGTTATATGGCAGCTGGAGCCAGAGGAGACTTTCTAGCTGGTCCATCCAGAAAGCCTCCTCATACCACATGCCGTCTCAGCCACGCAGCCACCTTAGGAGAAGGCTCCAGGGGTGCTGAGGACATTGTTGTCCACTCCGTGTGTTGGGGCACTGAATGTTCAACATCCCTGTGCACCTAAGCCAGGCTGACATGTGCTCCCAGCCATGAAATAAGAGTAATGCTCCTTGTTGTGCAGGGCTGAGGACGAAGAGATGCTCCTGGGGGTTCGCAACTCTTGCTATGGTAACTGCAGGGAGGATGATTTCGTGGCTTTTCTGGGACAGTCCTGAAATGCAAGGGACAGGGCTCACAAGTCTCCCTCTTTTCTTCTTTTCCCATTGCTTCCATCTTGATTTAGGAGGTAGGTGGGCAATAACAGAGGATGCTCTGAGCTCCCCCACTCCTCTTACCCCAGCCTCCCAAATAAGTGAAGTAAAGCTTGAGTTTGCCTTTAGGAAGGTGATATGGTATAAAATTTCTTCTAGGATGACATTTCTTCTTTTAATAAAACCCCCATTTAAATAATCAAAGTCCCAGAGATGAGATGCAACTGGCCCATTTGCCCAAGAGAGCGTTTCAGAATACTTTTACCCAACAGTTGGTCTGAGATCAAACAGACTTGGCATTGCACTGTTTCCTGGATAACACGCCGTCATTATTTATTAATCTGAATCAAAGTGCTTGATGTTTTCATGCTATCAGTTAGACAGAGCCTTATCGTCTGCCTCCCTTTTCTTTTTAATTTGTTGTGTTTCAAGAAAGTTTTGAAGCTGTTGCAGTGGGAAATCCATAGCTTAAGTGGCAGCTTGCTCATCTTTTATTTATTTTCGTAATAATCCCATTGTTACTCATTCAAAGCTCCAAAAGATCCTTGTCCTCAGTCAAAAGGTTTATGCTTGGATGAGATTCTAATGATTATTTTTAAAAGAAAAACATGTTTTTATGGTTTTGAATAGGTATGGTCCCATTTATTGATAGATGTTTTGAAAAGATGTCATTTGTCTGGCCAAACCTGAATAATTTTAAAATACATTTTTATACTGGGACCAAAATGACTATCTGAAGTTCCAAATTTTTTCATATACTTTAAAAACAGAAGCAGAAGGTTGTTGAGACAGTGGGAGAACCAGCAACGAGATGTGATTTGGGTGATTTTTTGCCTGTTTTCCATCATTCTTGGAGAGAAAGTATCCCCCTCCCCCCACCACCCCCCAAAAAAAAAAAAAAAAAGAAAAGAAAGGAAAGGAAAAAAGTTATTTTCTCTGAGAAATCTGTTCCCTTTTCAGTTTGGAGGCTTCTTTGTTGTAGAAAGAAATTTGTATCTCAAAGTAGATGCTCTTTACTAAAATGCTTCTCTATTGGAAAAGCATTTTTCTATAGAAAGAGTTTCAATAGGAAATTTGCAGTCAGCTGCTACATACGGCAGGCAGCACTGCTCCCCCTTCCCTCTCCAAAGGGTGGCTTCATACAGAACCTGCGCTTCTGCGTATCCATGCCAGTCTTGTGGTTTTATAAGCACATTTTCCTATTTTAAAATGTTTTCCTGTCTCCTGTTTTTGTGTAAAACGTCTTCACAAAGAGGGAGGATGATTAATTGGAAACTACAGAGGAAACTACAAAATCAATTGCACTCAAAGAACTGTCTAGTGTAGAAACTAAACTAAAAAAAAAAAAACCACAGGTGAAATATATGTGTTTTTTCTTTCTCCTTATTCAGTCATAGGCATCTTATCTGTTACTTGGAAAATTTTTCTGAAATAGAATTATTGCCCTTATATTTTATTGTATTGGTGCTCAGCTACACATTATCTGTGAACATGGCAAACAACATTAAAAAAAAAAAAAAAAAAAGCCAAAACCTGTCTTGATGGGCTGCAGAATTATTCTGACCATTTACACCAAAAGAAGATCCGATCCCCAAGCTGGTTGTGCTTCTTTATAAAATTAATCCGTAAGATTTTCTGCTCATAAATAACTGTGAAATGATTGAACTTTAAAACGTAAGACTTCTCGTGTGCTAAACCTCACGGAAGAATAATCTCTTGATAAATTTAGTTTTAAAGTAACGGAAGCATAGATGATTGTGATTCTATTTTTAGACATGCGCAGTAAAACATTTCTATTTGGTTTGTAGTCATGTTAGTTTAAGTCAGAGCTTCCAAATGAAGACAGAGGTGTGAGAACAAGCAAGGAACGGGGTCAGCGTGGTGAACAGTCCTGGCACTAGGTCTGGAGGCATTTTTGGAAAGACAAATCCAGTCTGGGCTTGCCAGGGCAGGGAGTAGGAGGTGATGAGTGAGGTATGAGATGGCCAGAGCTGGTGGCATCACTAGCCACATCAGAAGGACTTGGAGAGCAGGACCTGTATCTCTGCTGCCTACCTGTACCAGGCAGCAGAAAGCAAAGCACACTTAAACCACCAGTTCTTGGGATCGTTGCAGTGTGCACTGAGTGAAATGGAGGCAGTGATGTCTGTGCTGTCAGGCCATACCTAAATAATAGATGCAAGTAGACCAGGCACCGAGATGTTTCTGCTTCGGGTGTGTAAGGAGAAGGAGTTAAGGTAAACCAACAGAACTCTGTCCTGGACTATCTTATTCTTGTTAGCCGCTGTGAGAGTAAATGTTAAGTATGTGGAGTGGGATTTCCCATTACATTCTTAATGTGAATCTTCAGTTTAATTTAGATTCATCTGGGAATATTATAAATTGTAAGAATTGAGAGGATCAGTAATGCTTTTAATGGCCTGATCTTTCAAGCTAAGATGTTCTTCTTGCTTGGACCTAAGGGCTGGCTGACAGGCTCTTTTGTGTTTTGTGACAGCATTTAACATAGCTCTTTTTGCCAGCTCCATCCCTTCAGGGTGTGTGTGGAAAGGGGAGGTAGGAGAACTCATGCTGAAGCCCAAGGCTGCAGTACAAAGCTGCAATTTGGTCTGCTGTGACCAGGACATCATCTGTAACTTCTTTGCAGCTCACTGACTTGGAGATCGAGTAAGCAAGCACAGTTTCCACAAAGGATGGTGGGATGGGTTAGCCTTGTCTGGCTGCCAGGTGCCCACCAAGCTGCTCTCTAACCGCCCCCCTCCTCAGACTGGATTAGCCCACCATAGGTAGTTATTAGATAAAGGGGACCTAATACACAACCATCCTATGTAAAGGATGGCTATTAGGCCCTTGGAGACTGTGAAATATATCCTGGAGACATGGATGAGGGGAATCTGTGAAATATCATCCAACTTTGCCTCTTAACCCCTTACATTTCTCTCTTCTCTCTCTGGCAGTAAAGATGGGCAGGAAAGAGCTGGGATTCCAAACAGCTTTTCTGGAGTTAGCACTACAAGTTTTGGGAGTATTTCTGGAAGGGAAATAGAGTCAGGGAAGCATATTTTGGAGCCAGGCTAAACATTTGTGTGGGAAGAGAGGAACTGTGCCATCCCACTTGTTCTGCTTTTAAAATCACTATATGCTTTGACATAAACTGCAAGACAAGCCCAAGACGTGAGTAGGAAATTGGCTGTGAACTAGGATGATTGTGCATTTTCAGCTCTTTTTTTGGGTTGTTTTGTTGTGGTCCTCTAGGATTCATGGATGCCACCAGCACATATTTCAATGTGCTTTTAAAAACACCAGCCCAAAACAGCTTTTGCCCGTGTATCAGCATAGTCTGGATCTCAAATATCCCTTTCATTTGCAGAAACAAAATATAAGACAGAATTATTTTTTTTCCAGATTTGTGAGTCCGTAGTGAGTCTGAGAGTGTCAGGATAACCTGGGTGATCATATTTCTGGGAACAATGTGGTTGTGATTAACTAATTAAACATATGCTGTTTGTTGAAACTGAAGATCTATACTTCTTGTTGCGAAGAAATTGTGGGCGCTGGAAAGCTGTTGTAGAAGTATTAAGTTTGCCACTTGCTGGAGTGGGACAGTCCCATACTCCATCCCTTCACCACCACGCATTTGCAGGTAGCAGGTCCCTTTTTGTCTGAGAAGAATTGAGCAGAGGAAAAGCTCGTATTCCATAATGGTTTGAATTTTGGGGGGACAGATTTCAGTCCAGGTGCCCCTGCTCTGTCAGAGAAATGCAGACATGCAAGCATAGACACTCAGTTCACAGGTACCTACAGGTATCTATCAACACCCAAATTTAGGTGTCCTACAGACTGAACTGTCAGGACCTTCACTGGGGTCTGAAGCAGAGTTTTATCTCAGTGAAGTAGACATGCAAAACAGGAGACATGACTCATGTCCTAACAGTGTCTACTTCTGCCTGCGTGTCTAACATCCTGCATTTCTTTGGTTTGGCTATTCTATTCCAATGCATCAGAGAAGCTAGATTTTATTGGATTCATTCTGTCCCGAGTATGAGGCTATTTCACAAGAGTTGCATATCTAATACATATATCTTTTTAGCCAAAAATTTCTACAATACTTTATTTGACCCATCTAAGCTGAGGAACTATACTGCAAGATGGATAAAGATGCAAGTGAATGTATAGAGGAGCAGGCAGTACTTGAATTATTAGCCCTGTACATGGCAGATTAAAAATTAGGAGACCTGACCAAAACCTTTCATGTTCTTGTCATGTTTTTATTTTCAGTTGAAATTGTCTTGGAAAAGGGGGAAAAAAATCTGAATGTTGAGGCAGCACAGTCATTTCTGTATCATTTTAGGACCCTAGACATAGTGTCATTTGGTGGCTCTTACCTTGCCCCCAGTATTCGTATATTATTGTGGGTGTCCAGTGCAGAAAGAAGCCTGGATACAGGAGGGGATTAAGGTCAAGATATTAGATGATTTCTTGGTGCAATTGCTGTTTATCACTGCTGTTACTACTAATAAAGTTATTTTTAGGAATAGTGTTTTTTTTCTTTCAGGAAGTGCAAACAAGTTCCCAGATTACGGAACTAGTGCATTTTCCATTTAGAAAACGTCCTGCATTGATACCATCATCAGATGTTTCTCTTTCACAGGCCACTTGATGTATTATTTTCTGGTTTACTCATTGACTGTTTGGTCCCATAAGCTAAATTAAGCAAGAAGCCACAACAGGGTTTGCGATACTAGGCCACTATTGTATGCTTCCAGTGCACTGTGCCTCAGGCCCAATTGAGTATGACCGACCACTCAAGCATGCGTTGTTGACACAAATGCATATTTGGATGTAGCTTGTTAGTAAATGCAATGTCCCCAGCAGTTTTATTTGGATGATTATATTATTGCTAATTAACAGAAAATGTCATGACTTTTGGAAAATAATTGTTTGTGCAATGTGTTATTTACTCCAAAAAATTCTCCCATGTAAAAAAGATGAGGAAATTATACAGGGGAGAAGGAGGGAAATATTCAGGAGAGCCACAGGGTTCTCAAAAGCATGAGTCTCATTGACATCAGTGGGACACAGCCAAAACCACTCCTGGTAATGTGACTCACTCATACACCTCTAAAATCATCCACATTGACCACTCTTTAGATGCTCCCCATCATTTGCTTAGATGCAGTTTAGGTTTTAGTTAGCATAAGGAGAAATAAAGTTTAATCCAGCTAACCTACCAGCAAAATGTAGTAGCTAGAAGGCGACAATCTTGGTGCTAACATTAAAGGCTACTAGGTATTAAAAAAACCAAACCAAAACAAAACCCCAATGAAAAATCCCTGGCTTCTCTGCCTCCATGCTTCTGTCAGCTTCATTTACATAATGGTTTAGAGCATTATGTAATTCAAATCAAACCGCTGTCAGTCGGCACCAGCATCCACTGCGTCTTTTCCATGAAGCTGCGCTGAGACACTGAAGTAAATGTATTTGAAAGGAATGACAGAAATTAAATAATTCTGTCTCTGTGACGCCAGGGGTCTGACCCACTGCCTATTGCAGTTAGACAAAATATTCCCTTTGACTGACGTGAGCTGAGGATTGCACCCCCAGAGCCCATGTAAGCCCTTAGCTCTGATTCCTAAACTTGGCAACCAAACCCAGGCGGTTTTCAATTGCAAACGGGCAGAATATCCCTCCTCTTTGGACAGCAATAATCTCTCTCTGTCTCTCGGGAGCAGGGGAGGGGAATCTCTTCCATCAGCGTGGAAGATCCGCTAGCTTTATCCAAATAGTATTGTCACATTTACAGTGCACTAAATAATGAATCAAATCTTCAATATAACCCAGCAAGCAGCAACCAGCTATTCCCTGATAGGGTCCCTGTTCAATTTACCCTGGGTGAGGCTCCACTTCCATTACCAGGGAAGATAATTTTGCCAGTGCACTTCTAAAATGTGCTTTTTTGTTTTTCTCCTTGTGTTTTATTACAAAAGCACTGAAAATGCCTGCCAGTAGCTGGGGATCCATTAGCACCCCACACCATCCAAAACTAAAGAGGGACCCTATGTCCTTGTCCAGGGGAACCCACCATGATAGACAGAGATGCATTGCGTGGGACAAAGAGGAGAATAAAGTAGCTGTGCCAAAATCACAGGGGATTGATGTCTGTGTCACTTGAGGGTTATCGCTGTGGACAGGGAGAGGTTTGTGGAAAGGTTATGTTGACTTGGAATAAAGTAGGTGGGAGGATACGATCGTTTCCTCAGCTAATGAATAGGAAAGGTATAGAGGTGGAGAAGAATGGGAAGCTGGGTGTACCGTAGGAGTCTGGATGGGGTGGAGTTCAGTGAAGGATGGCGGCTGTGGAGCAGCGTGCTGCTGATGCTGCAGACTTGGCAGGACCTGCTGCCTCGCCTATCTGCGGGTGCAGGAGGGGACCTGCCACCTCCCACTGCTTGACTTTGCATGACTTCAGTCTGTCTTTCCCAGCTTTCACATCCAGTATTTTCTTGGCCCTACACCTCGGCCTCTTTTTGGTTTTGTCACCTGAAAGAAGGAAAAACTATTTTGCTCTGCTCACGGTTAGCAATGAAGTTCAGTTGTTACATCATGTTTGCCTCTTAATTCAATGCTAAAATTGTGAAAGAGGCCCTGGCTTTGCTTATAGAGTTTCATCCATTTTTTTTTAATGTGAGCATGCCAGTTGGTTTTCCCTGCTGATGAAATGTGTCTCCATAACTTAAATGGAGGAGAGGATCAGTGATGCCTTACCTATAACATTGGGGTAATACATCAGACAGCTTTCCAGACGTGGCTCCCTCTCCCCTAGAAGCATGCAGCCAAGCTTTTGGTGGCCAGCATAAAACCTGCCTTCTTTCAGCAGGATAACTAACCCATAATGGCTTCAGAACATATTTTAATATCCGTTTTACAACTTCCTGTATCCGTTAGAATGTCTTTACAAAACACTCTGTGAATAAAATGGACCAGATTTGTTATATTTTATTCATGTGAGCATTCAAAGCACCTAATGGTGTGAGCAGTGTATATTATATTTGGCACAACATGGAGTTCTCCTGTAGATTTCTTATTTCTTGTTCAAAAACTAGTGACTGCATCCTGAGCTGAAAACATTCCTCTTTCTTGGTAGCTCTTTGCAAGCTCTGTTGGTTCAGAGTAGCAAAGGAGAATAATTTTTCCCCTGGATCTGAAGGCTGAGCAGTTTATAGTAAAATAACTGAGGCCAATCTCTAGTTAATTAAAATAGGCATGAAAACCTGTTAGGTGCAGAGAATTATAATTTTCAGCAAAATATAGAGATGCGCTTTGGTAACTATAATGTGCTGCTTCCCTCTTGCTTATTTATGTCATTTGGTTGCAGCATAATTTGAAATAAAAACACCTGCAAAGAAAGCAGAATATTTTTAGCTCACTAAAAATATATATTTTATCATAAGAGAAGACTTAGTGCCAGCATTTAATTCTTGGCATAACATTTGTAATCCCCAAATACTGTTTCAATATCGGGATGAAATCTTCTGAATTCATTTCCTTGTAACACATGTTAGCTTTCTGAAGACTTTATCTTATCAATAAGTCATTGGTAATGTCAGAATGCCGCGATTCTGATGAGAGAGACGCCAGCAAAACTCATTAAACTGGATTTAAAAGAAGATACAGTGTAGACATTGCTGGTTGTGAGGAAAGGCTTGTGGGTTGGTGACTCTGAGATTTTGGTTTGGACATTTTGTGTTGGTTTTTTTCCCCACTGATGTGAATGCAGTGAGTTCTCTTAATTATGTGTGCCTGCCCTTAGTCAGCATGCATGGCGAACAAACAGGGCTGCTTTTAGGAGGTCTGTGTTATTCAGTGTCATGTCAACCCACAGGTTTGCCTTGTGACATGGGCAGCAAGAGGAACTGTCTCACAGCTCCTCCCACATCAGTCTGGGGCTGATGTCAATGCTGTGCTTTTCCTAGGAGATCTCCTTTGAGAGCTAAACATCACAGTGTTTCCATCAGATTTTTGTAGAATACAAAACCTTTCCCCTGCGGGCCAGCCACAGTAGCCTGCTTGGTCCCCGGCAGGTGTTGATGTCTCCAGCACCCCTTTTTGCACCTTCAACTCTGAGCTTACCCAACAAGGTGTCTCTGGGTAAAGAAGCATTTGCAGATCACCTTCATGTGTTGCAAATAAACCCAGGGTTTTCCAGCTCCCTGCAAGCTTCGTTACCTTCTAGGCCATTCTTTAAAGCCTCAATTACACGCTCTCTGGTGTTCGTGCTCTGGTGTGAATGTACTGCCTCTCAAGAGAGCATTTCTATCTGAATATTTCTGGTCCTAACAGATCGCTTCCCCAGCTGCTGTGACTTCCCTGGGATGGGTAGAGCTGTGCTGATTTACGCCAGCTGGAGATGTGGCTGATTATATGTGTTAGGAACGTGCGCTACAAAAAAATAATTGTTTATGGTCTTGACAAAATTATGCCTGTTGGAAAAAAGAAACAAACCAGATATCAGTTTAAGCAGAAGTAATGAATGTGCTGTGTAAAATTTCAAGGACTGTATTATTCACTTCACCCTTCTACTGATGTGAGCTCACAGACCCTCAGCGTGCATATTAACAGCAAATGAAATTTTTCATTTAAAAGAGAATTTCCCATGACACCACCTACCTGTGGAATGTGAAGTGTGGTATAAATATAAGTGAAATAAGTCTCCAAAGGTTGCCTGTTGATTGTCAGTAAAATTATGAAGACTAAGTCACCTAGACTCCTTTAGCCTCTTGATCTTTATGTATCTTTGTGTAGAAGGTCTTTATTTGATCTTAATTAAAAACAGGAGTTCTTCATGAAGCCATTACTTCTTGGCTGGAATAAAACTTCCATGCAATCCCATGTCACCTTGCAGTCTTTTAAAATATGGTAAAATGTTTGTGCATATGTGTAAATTTATGCATAAGAATTTGTGAATCTAGGCCAGTGACATTAAATTATATGTGTCATTGTAATGTTCTTTATCTCCCTAGCCTATTATCTTCATGTTTTGCCGTGCTTTGCAGGTCAAAGGAAAATGCCAAAGAGATTATATGGAAAAGATGGGTGTGTGTGTGTGTGTGTGTGTGTGTGAATGATGACCATGCTCCATGTAGTCTCAAACACTTAAAAGAAACCCATCCTTATGGCTGTTTTTGCTACCACAGCAGTTAGGAATGCAAAGTCTATATTTAGTCATAAACATTTCTTAAAAAAAAGAATTTAGGGCTCCTGATTGTTATTTTGTAAGATTTAAGTCTAGTAGAGCCGCAGTGGAAAGATACCTGCTGTCACGGGCTACTGTGCATCTCCCCAGCCCATGGTCGGCAGCAGCTTCTTTGAGCAGCATTATGGAAGTCAGCAGGGTTAAATGAATACAATCCTACTCAGGACGAGCACGTCTGAGGTACCTAACCTTTAGGCCGTGATCACCCCTTTCACATTGTTGATGTTCAAGCTTGGCTCCTTTATTATCATTGCTGAGTGTCTGAAATATATGCGCGCACGTCTTTGATACTATGCCAGGCAAGACTCCTGTGCCGTTGTGCAAGCAGGAGACCGAGGTGCAAGAATCCGTGACTTCTCTGGAGACAGTGTCTAACCAGGTGTAGTGCACAGCAAGGACCTCATCCTCTGCTTTCCCTGTTTCTTCTGGGGGATGGGACCTCCCTGCTGGCTCACGTCATCATCTTGGGCCACAATAAGGTGGTAGGTGCTAATGTGGTGGTTTGTGACTGCAAAGGCCATGCAAAAGCAGGAGGGCAGCTACTGGAGATGAGCAGGACCCACTTTCCCTGTACAGACACCCCTGCAGGTAACTTAGTGCCCAAAGTGGCCTTCTGGGTGATGGTCCCTCATCCACGGGGACACGGGGAAAGGCTTGTAGGGCATGCAGGCCATGTTCTGAGAACCTGAAAGGTCTTCTCAGCTGGAGCGGCTGAAGCCTATGACAGTAAAGGTAAAACTGTAATGGAAAACAGCATTTATCTTTCTGAATAAATACAGGCACTAGCAATGTCTTATTTGTTTGTAGTGTTCTCACTTCTTGCCATACCATAGAAAATATGCATCTTGGGGCTTTATTTTCATATGCACATTTTGTTTACATAACCAGTACATTTTTATCAGCAAGAACCGATGTTAACTGACAAAGCAAGAGGGAAATGTTCATTCTGTGCATGGTGATATCACAGAAATAATGCGTTTGAAGCCTTGTACTTCAAAAATATGCCTGAGAGGAATGGAAAAATTTAGGCTCATATTGTAAAAACGTGAGTCACAACAGCTATTATCTCTTAAGAAATGGCATTCCAGCTCTTTGGTTCAGTCATTGATGATTTCCCTTTTTAAGTTGTGGTGCTTTCTCACCCTTTTAAGAAACATCTGGGCTAACCCTGGCTATTTGTAGAAGTGTTTGCAATTCACAGATTAAAAGAAATTAGGCATAGCAAAGACCTACAAAATTATCTTGTCCGTTTCCTGAAAGTGTATGGAATTAAAAAAGAATTAGGCTAAATATATACAGATGTTAAAATCTGGAACTTTAACTTATACACATTATTAAGATAAAACATGTCAAGATTTTGCAATGTAAGGATGCTGGAAAATGTAATTTTCTTAGGGAAAAGTAAATAGAAGAGTAGTCAAAGTTCTAATGACCTTTGTGTAGGATTTTCCAGTTGTTCCTAGGCAGCTACCTTTCTGGAATTTGCAGATAAAATTGAAAAGATCTGGTTTTGACCAGTCTGAAATTGATTCAATTTTCTAATAAGAGAGAGCTTTAAACAAAAAATAATTCCCTTTTTAAAGAAAAAATAATTAAAACCTCATTTTGATTACATTTTTCTGGCTATTTCATCTCTCTCACCATCCCCTAGTTTGTTTGGGTTTGTTTTTGTTTTTTTTTTAAAAAAAATTTTGATGAGTTCTGTTGCCAGAATGCTTTCTTTCAGAAGTCTTTAAGGAAGTCTGAGAAGGATGTTGAATATTCTAGTAAAGATTCAGTTTCTGTGATCAAGCAAACTGCAGCACTTAGGAAAGACATTCCACACCTTCTCTTACCAACTCAGTAAAGTACTTCCCCCATCTCTCAGTTTGGCTCTATGGAGAAGGTGGTGCAGAGGTGGCTGCCACCAGTTTTCCAGCAGAGGGAATGTCTGGGTAGGTTAGAGGCAGTCACTCAGCCCGTGCCCTGTAGTGCTGGAAGCAGGTGGTGGGCGCGATGCAGATCTCGAGCACCTGCAGCTGTATGGTACTGACTTTGCTTCTCTGCGCTTCCACATCTGCACAAGCTCAGCCTGGCCACAGGGTCGGCAGCAGATCAAGCCCTTGGCCAAGGCAGCGCAGGCTGTCTTGTGTCCGCATTAGTGCTACGTAAGGACAAAAGTACATCGGGTCAGACGTCAGGTTTCTCCAGACTGATAGCCTAGGAAGAGTGTGAAAATAGGGCAAACCTAAACAGTCTTTCTTGCACGCACCCACGTTCTGCGGCTGAGGGATTTTCTCAGTCAGAGATGGCACCTTGGTGTTTAAAACCATTAATGGACCTTCCACCCTTGGATTTGTCTTGTGGCTTTGTGAACTCTTGCCATGTGCAGCCAACACAGCCAGGATAACCCTGCACCTTGTGCAAAGTGGGTCCGGTGTTGTTTCAGACTGCTGCTCTGTGATTTCACATTAAACTTCACCATTCTTGTATGATAAGAAAAAGCAAACTATCATTCCTCATTTGCCATCTTCACAGCATTCATAATTATCTGGACCTCAACTACCAGCCTGCAAGGATTTCCTCTCGGTTGAGAGACCTAGTCTGTGCCCTGCCAGTAGTACTGATCATTTTTGTTGGCCCCTTCAGCACTGAGACAGGTTTCACTGTGAAGAAACAAAACTGGAAGTGACAAAAAACTCAGAATTCTCTGGTCACCTGTACTGATGTAAAGTACAGAAAACAAAATTCTATTTGCTTGCACGGGTGCTGAGTCATAAAGCGTCAAGCATAAGAAAACTCAGTTTGTGGGAAAGCTTCAAATTTCCTGTTTTTCAGGAGGAAGGGGATAAAACAAATGATGTGGGGGGAGAGGGGAAAGGAATAAAGACAATAAATATAAAGGAGAATGTCAGAATACCCAAACTCCAGGAAGGCTAATTCATTTTAGCCCTGCTTGTTCAAACAAGCGGGGATGCAGAGTATAATGTACAAGCTCCAGTAAATCATTCCTGTATGATAGGCTGTGATCAATGACAATTTAATGAATTCATTTTAAAACGAATTCAGAATAGGAAAAACAGTAGTTATTTGAAAGAGTACTTTACTCAAATAAATTGAGTCAATAAATATGCTATTTGTCATGCAGAGTCCAGTTAAAGTCGTGTTTGCTAACAAAAATGCTGTCATCACAGAGCCTAATAGAAGCAAACTATCTGGAACTATCCCCTGTAAATAGACAAATACCATCTGAAAGCAGAAAACAACAATTGCGGCTGAACAAAGGTTTGTATCCTGCACACGTCGACAAATGCAATCGGGTAGCCCACCTCAAAATCTACTATTTTGTTTGTCATCAGCTTATATTCTGATTTGGTATGAATGGTCTGGTGGTGGTAAGAAAAGCAAGGACTGTGTTTATTCTGTGAAAATAGTTTTAATTGTTATGTAGCGTGAATTTCTTTTGCTGGAAAAACGTGCCACAAAGTCACTATTAAATTGCAAAATGCAGCTTCTCTGAACTTGGATTAGTGCAGGCTACTAGAACAGGGATAAGCTTCATCCCTTTCCAAACAGTAGTTTTACATTAATTTTCACAGCTATCCGTGTTGTTTAGTGCAGATACAAGAAAGCTTTTTGTTCTGCTGTATTTTTCACGCTTGGCTTTATTCGTGTAAGTTGAAGCAATGTGGCAATTCTTGTTTTCATGCAGGCAGGGACTGGAAGTGTTAACGGTGAAGCACCATCAACTCAAGATGGTCACACCTCACAGGTTTGGGTTAGATGTTCAAACTGGTTTTGGATGGAAGGATCCCGCTTTCCAGATGTGATGAACTGGCAGCTGTGGCTATTCAGCATCTCAGAAGCTTGGATTGCTCTCATGAAGGTCGGGCTTTGCCAGGCACATTTGGGCTTCCAACATCCTTCAGATATTAGGGTGTGGAGAAGAAAATGCTCAGAAGTTATGACAGATGTCTTGAAGATGCTATTTCCTACCCCAAAGGAAAATAAAAATTATGTTGCAGAAGCCTAAGACAGAGATTATGAAGAATTTCTATGTGATTTAAGAATCTGAACTTGACCCTTCACTCTTTAAATTTGGAATAGAACAGCTGGGGCATTTTTAGAGTTTGCATTATATGGACAGAGATCGGCTGATTTAAGTCTGCCCTGCAGTAAACTTAGGCACATTTTTCACCCACTCCCAGAGCTGCATTTTCAAAAATGAGTTAGGAATCCAATTCCCTGTGGCTTCCAGTGAAACTTAAGCTTGTATGAATCTAAGTTACTCCTTAGTTTGGATTTAGGATCCCAAGTGACAGAAAAAACTTAGGAATACTCCACAGTCTATCTATAAAGGTTTTTTAGCTCTGATCATGAGTGATTTCTAATTGAAATTACAATTTCAGTCATTTCTGCTTTCCTTGATGTTCTGCTAACCACATAAAAATAGATAAAGGGTTTCCTGATAGTAGATAGCCTACAAGTTATTTATTTTTTTCATTCTGATGGCTTTGTTCATCTTACTTTGCTCCTGTCACTAACCTTTGGTACTTTTTTTTTTTTTTTCAGCTGTTTCCACTACTAGGAGTAAAGACCAGTAAAGACAAAGCAGGATGAAAAGATGGCTGACTTCTTGTTACCACCGGGTACTAACAGCTTCCACCGGTTCACGCCTGAATCCTTGGCTGCTATTGAGAAACGAATTGCGGAGAAGCTTGCAAGGAATGCAAAGCAGGAATACAGAGAGCAGCTGGGTGAAGAAGAGAAACCTCAGCCTCAGTTTGATTTGCAAGCTTGCAAGAAGCTGCCTGATATCTATGGGACTGTTCCTCCGGAGCTCATTGGGGAGCCACTGGAGGACGTTGATCCTTTCTACAATGATCGTAAGGTGAGCGCCAGCCAGCCAGCCTGCTTCCTTCCTCTTGCCAAAGCATAAACGCTGTCTCTCTTCTGGGGGCTCTGTTTTTTATCTTTCTGCAGCCAGTACAAATATTTTTTCCAGATAAAGGATCAGACCTTTGGCATGAGCAGGGCTCCCAGAAAACATCTAAGCAGGAGGGCAAAGAGGGATAAAAAGCATAATTAAAACTTGGGTGTTTTCAGATAACTCTGGGTATGAATATACAGTGTCTGAAAAAAGCAGAGCAGTAGCTGAGTTAAATTAAGCCAGAGGTTTTTATCGACCCTATCTTGCCTTCTGCATGAGCCTTGACCCTTCACAGTTCCGTTGTTTATCACTTAAGCCCCTTAATGTTAAGGGCTTCTGGGTGACTTGAGTCTTGTGCTAGCACTCTGCACAAGAGCAGGAGACACCTCCACAACCGTTCCTGGAGAGCAGCAGTTCTTTTCCTGCTGGGGGATAGTTCAATTCCCTTTAAGAGGACCAAAATAGAGCCGAAGGGAGATGTGAGTAGCATGTGCAATGCTGGCACTGTGCAGAAGGGTAAGCTTTGTCCCAAAGTGAGATCACCTGATGAGGAATCACGTGTAGGCTGGACTAAAGCCACAACAGTGCAAACAGCTTCTGTCAAAAGGCTGTTGACAGCAGAGCTGGGCTGGTTGCTTACTACAGTTCGTTCCCCTTTCCAAACATTTGCAAAATGGAGGACAAAATAAGGCTTGGAAGCACAGTGTATTTTTAGGCAGCTTCCAGTTCTTTCATGTTCCTGTTCCTGATTTTGGGCTATGCTATTTCCTGTAAACAATGAATTAATATGACCGCAGTGCTACTCCTATTAGAACGGTGTAGGAACAAGCGCAAGAACTACAGAATAAAAGTTAAATGGATAAAGACAAATAAATTACTTACCTGGAAGGGCCAGAATTAATTTACCTTTCAATTTGCCTACTATCCCTGGGCACAAGCAACAGGATATAGATTTGCAATTTTAGTGTCATGAAGGTCTTAGACTTAAGGTGGGTGAGTAGCTTAGAGTTGATCTATTGGGTGTCCTGATCCTGTCTCAGAGTGAATATTCATTTGTCTTTGCACTGTGGGGCACCTTCAGAGCTCTGTAAATTGGGCCAGCATCCAATTCACCTTTGCTTTGGATTCAAGATAACTCACAGTATCGTTTCCTCTGCCCGTATTAACCTGAGTACAATGACAGTGCCCCAGTGCGGGGGTCAAATCCTGCTGTGGAGCTGTGCCGCATGCAGCTTCTTACTCGGTGAGACAAAAGAGATCAACTGAGAGCAACAAAGCACTCAAGGCAGAGAAGATGGAGTAACAACATAGCAAGGTTGCCAGTGGCTGGAAAGAAGAGCATCATAAAAGTCTCTCCACCACATCTTAGTCTCCAGGTTGTTTTTTATTTTTACAGTTGATTCCTCTCTCTTCCCAGCCCCGTGATGGAGGTGTTGGCAAAGGACCCTGTAAGGAGTGAAGGAAGAAAAAATAGTTGGGGTATTGCAATAGAACTGGCAATGGCTCTACTGGGAGGCTCTTGGACTAAGCTCTTCGCTGAGTGAAAGGAATTTGTGGGTCTTGGGAGGGAGTGGAGAGGAAGTATGGGATACTGGCAGGATTTTCCCAAAGGGATGCGGGCTGGGAAAAGCTGATCATCAATGCAGATACTGAATGTTCTCATTTTCTATTTTGTTTTCCAGACATTTATAGTACTGAACAAAGGGAAGACAATCTTTCGATTTAGTGCCACTCCTGCCTTGTATGTACTTAGTCCTTTCCATCCAATCAGAAGAGCAGCAATTAAAATTTTGGTACATTCATATCCTTTCTGTTGATTTCCCTCCTCATGTATTTTATATGATTTTTAAACACAGATGGATGGAAGTCAGAAACCAGTTTTGTTTCATTAAGCTGTTTTAAGTCTTTTGGCTGAATTTGCTTGCACAAGCAGAAATACGCTTGGATTTTTGGTTTGTTCAGTTTTATATTGTTATGTGAGCTATGAAAAGGATGATATTATACTGCTGGCATCAGATAATGTGAAGTGTGCTGGAGAGTCTGGTGAGTTTACTCAGGATTAGAAGGTGTGAAGGGCCTGCTCATGTTTAGTAAAGAGTCAGTGGAAGAATCTGGGTGTAGTACCTTACAAAGGAAGGGAGCCAGGAGGCTGGTGCATACCTGGGGAACTGCGCTGATGGAGAGCTTTACTACTGAGCATTTAAGCACCTTCTCCCATGAGACTCTGTGACACCATATGAAGACGCAATTTATTTTTGTACTGCCTCAGAACTGAATCTTTTTGCTCTCCTGAAACAGAACTTGCAAAAAACTGGTTTGTTGCATTTTTTTTTTAAGTTTGCTTATTGCAATGTGTTAGCCAGCTAGGAATGAAAGCACAGGCTGGCCTGCTGGACCTTTCAATGAAAGGGTGATGCCTGATTTCCCCTAGCCCTAGTTCTGAAGTCACGCAAGATAGGCTGCAGTGGTTGGTTTTGGCTTGTTTTTTTAACACAGCTACAAAAACATTATATTCTGACATCGTCACATCTCTCTGGAAGACCAAACTGACCCAAATGTTCAGCTTTCTGTGAACATTACTAAAAACACATCCTTTTTCATGAGTTGCCTGCTTTCTGTATGGTGTGCATGGGGGACCTGGCAGTGATAATTCAAAGGTTCCACATGCTGCTGTGATGATCGCATAATGTTTTAGTGATGGAAATCCCTCACCTGCAATGCTCATGTCCACCACAGAGAACTAATAAATACTAAGCAGGTAGCATCTTAGAATTATTGGCTTACTATCAAATTTCAGGAAAAAAAATATAGGGAAAGTAACCAGATTCCCAGTGGTTGTCCATAAAGTGAGAAGAAAAGTGAGGATATAGATATTCTAGCAAGAGGAAAAGCAGGTAAAGCTTCTAGTTACAATACTTCTATGCAAAAATGACTATGTGATATCAGGCAAGATATTATTGTGGTTACTAAGAATACACCATAGAATTTTGCAGAGAGATTTGCTTATGGATCAGGTTATACATGCAAGCAACACGTGCTGCTGCGTACCCAGAGCCCAACAGTGTTTATTAGGTACAGTTACATCAGCACAGCCTTGCTGAAGTTAATTGGGGTCAACGAATTTGCACAGGTATGGCTAAGAGAAGAACCTGAAAATTTTAACTTCTTAGAAAAAAACCTGCATGTGTGAATATTGCCTCCAGCTTTGAAGGCCTATTCTGTCTTCTGCTGACTTTTTTCTACACCAGCTAATGAAGCCAAGAGGTCACAGGTATGTGTAATACACAGAAACTAAGTGCCCTTGGTAGCAGTCAGCCAAAAGAGAAGTATGTAAGAAATCCTCCTCACATTGCTTCCAAGGATAAAGACGGCAGATGAGTGAATTTGAAAGATAAGTTGGGAACAGAAATGTGGTCAGATAAGTGTAAAAATTTGGAGTGGAAGGTCACAATGAAAATAGCATTTTAGTCCCAGAAAGACCCAAGTTAGCACCTTGTGCTGATAATGTCAGGAAATCCAACGATCTTTGGCTAGCACAGGCAGGAGGCAACAGCTCCAGTCCCAGTGAAACTGCCCTGAAGTTCCTGCATTAGGCACTGGTTTGTTTTCTGTCAATAAGGATCTTTCACACCTACCTGAAACACAAAGGCCAGTTGGCTGAGCAGGCAGCCAGTATCCCAGGCAGAAAGGAGCCTGAATCGGCAAGTACTCAAGCAGATAATGTCTTAGACATGAATCTGGGAACCAGATCTATTGTCTGGTGTGAATGTAATCAAGCAATCTTTATTTTCCCCAGGGCAAAAGCCAAAAAAGAGCATTAGCAAATGGTGCCCTGTCACGTAAGTATCTGAAATAACTTCTTTAGTACATGCCATATTTCCATTTCCAGTCATTGAATGTACTGTGAAGGCCAATAGTAGAGCAGAATAGAGAGCACAGAGTAAAATCATCCTACATAGAATCGTGGGGGTCACATTTCTTGGCTAAGTAGCTGTATATGGAGTTCTTCCTCTGAGACTTCAGGCAGGGTAGATCCTGTATGTTCCCTGCTCATCCTGGATTAGTCTAGACATTCGAAAATACACCCTTCCAATGTTAAAAACATCCACATTCTCCTAGTAATATAAACTATTCCAATTAACAACATATCCCTAAATCTCTTCTAGGCATTTTTCCTCTTCTTCAAAGTCTAGGAGGCCTCATGAAAGGACCGCTGCCCAGGCGGCTGCCCAGAGCAAGGCCATGGTCCGTTTCTGTCACAGAGGACACGGGGAGTGTGTGTCTGCATCCCGTTGGGTGAACACTTCTTGCCTTCTGCATCATTATTAGCTATTAAGAACATCTTTACTTAATATCTCCACCTATTAATAAGATTAAACCACTGCTAACTTTTCATTGATGCCTTATGCTTAAAAGGCTTTTCTTAGTTCTTCTTGCCTGCAAGCCAAGGGCCATCCCGTGCTGTCCTTAGGTTCTCCAAGCAGTTTGCTGTCCTGTATAAAACTCATAGCTATTCCTATTCAGAGTTTTTCTAGGTAATACGGATAGTTACTCTCAATTTGCCACTGATCCAGTATGAGGTCTTAGCCAAAATTACCTTTCTTGATGCTGGAATTATGGATTCATGCCCATTTAAACAAAACAAAACAAATCTTAAAGAATTTCCAATCTTTGTTCATATTTTCTGCTGGCAAGTTTTCTCCTATCTGATTTTACACACTTTCCTCCGTAAGGGAAAATGAGACCTTGTGAAGCACCAATTATATGTACTATTGATTGGGACTAACCTTTGCTTGCACATATTATATGTAATTTGGCAATGATCACTTAAAAAGCCTCTAGTATTCAGTCTGCTAATTAACAATTATCCATCATAATGAAGTCTAGAATAGAAGTATGCCGTATTTGACTCAGTATCTTTGTGTGAGAAGATAAAATTTATAACTTTAGAATCAGTTTGCGCAAAGCCTATTCTATAACCTCAGATTGGCAGTAGTAGGTTTAATTTATTGCAGAAAGGATCCTGATGAGTAGCTTAGTATATTTGGTTTGTTGTCCATAACAGAGTCCAACCAATACTTTGGGATGCGTTAGCCATGTCAAGTCATGGATGAGTAGGCTGTCAAAACCCGGAATTAATAGCAGTTCTAAAATAGGTAATACACAATGCTGCTAATATAGCTTATCACGATTTCATCTCCTTTGTCCTTTCTGAGCAGATCATCATCACTGACTTTTTCAAATGCAAACAATTGCATTAGGTTTCAGGTAGGAATTTCTGTTTTCTCTTTCTTTTAAAGCAGATCTCTGACTTCGGTGCATGACCAGCTGAAATGTTTCATTCTTTTATGTTCTTTGTAGTTTTCAGCTTGGTCATGAAACTTGTTTTGAATTCATAGTGCTTTTGATGTCCCAAAGCTGACCCCTTACATTTTCAACCTGTGTTCTCTGGTATATTCTCTTCGGTGTTTGAGTAAGAGGGTGATGACACCTGCCTGTAAGTGAGCATCTGGGAAAGCTGTTAGATTCTGCTTATACTACAAAGAAACAGGGATGTATAAATCAGACCAGTCATCCTAAAAGGGGTGGTTATAGAGGCATTTCTTTGATTGGAGTTGAAGTACAGTATTTGTTTGGCATGGCCTGAAGATACCACTCTGGTTTACTATTGTTGTTTTCATAGCATTTCACTGCAGTTGAAAAAGTAATCCAGTGTATTCTAGGCTGGCTGCAGCTTATAAACTAATTGTTAACCAGATGGACACAATTTATAGAAACATATCTCAAGCTGACATGAGAAAATGTGACTGGCTATCAGATATCCTTCCAGTCCTTCAGCCAGAGGTGTTGGGCCAGAAGTGGAGAATGTTTGTGAGACGAGCAAGCAGTCCCTCTGAGTTCAATTACTGCTTTTGTCAGTGGCACTGGGGAATGGGCAGGTTGGTTGCTACCAACTCAAACTCATAGCTGCTTACGTGGCCCATCGGAAAATGTTCCACTCTATATTCAGCAGAGATTTTGGCTCTGTGAAAGGACAATTTTCATACAAATACTTCAGGATATATTTGAAAATATATTCTTTGATCACTATTCTCAAATAAAAAATAACACCAATGGCACTGGTAAAGAGGTGAAAAAAAGCTCAACTTATTTTTTTTTTTTCCTAAAGAAGGCAAAAGAAATTTACGTTTGGATGCTGCCATTCTTCCCTGGGAAGGGTCCCAGCTTATGAGCTGAGATGTAGGCTGTTTGCCTTATCATCTGTCTACTTAAACTCATTAGTTAAACTTTCTCCAGTAGCATGAGACCTATTATTTATGCAGGAGAATCCCATCATGTTTAGTAATTTTTTTTTTTACAGAAAGCGGCATGTGCTTTTAGGAGAGCAGTTCAGTGAACTATGTTTCCAATTTCAGGAATTCGATTTAGGGTGCTCCTTTTTGTATTTATGGCCTCAGCTTAGCAGCTAAGTGCAGGGACTATACACTTGGGAGGTTTGTTTTAGCCTCCAATTAAGGAACTGGGTGTCCCAGCTGAGGCAGTCAGCTTTGCAGACCAAGCCTGCATATCTGCCAAGCGGGTTTGCAGACCAAGCCTTAAAATTAGTGCTCTGAAACTCATATTAGCTTTTGGTGAAACTTTATACTGAAAGCGAGACCTCAAGCCCATTAGAGAGATTAGAAATACCAGATTTATTACTTGCCCTACTGCCTGAGAAATGTTTCAGGATGCAAAATAAAATGGGAATTTGCAGACACAGGTTTTTCCGTAGATACTTAAATGAGACTAATCCCTCTTTTCATACAAAGTTGTGCACCTATGCACATTGTCATCTGACCAACACAGCTGTAAATTTGGGGTATTGTATTTTCAGAAGGCTGCAGAGTCAGTACATTTGTTTACTGTATAAAGTATGTATAAAAGATGCAGGCAAAGAAAAAAAAAAGCAGGGAAGGTTCCCGCATTTTTCTATGTTTATATAATTATTTATTTCATTATGCACCTGCAAACAGATGTCTATAGTCCTTTTTAAGCAACTTGCAAATTATGAGTGAGCTGTCATATCTTGTGTGAAATGACAAAAATTTATGAAGTCTTATATATGTTGTTTTCCTTAATTCGCTTATTTACATTGTTCAGTATGTTTATTATGTGCACTATTTTAACTAATTGTGTGTTCATGGCACAATCAGAGACTCCATCGTGGAATAAATATGTTGAGTAAGTATCCTTGCTGGTTTACAGCTTCCATGTCCTTATCTCATCCTTCCTCTTCCATTTGTCACATCCTTCTTTTCCTCTTGTTTGCTGTTGTCTAATTTCTTTCCGGTAATATTGACCATAGTATCTGTCCTGACAAAATGTTTTTCCAGGTGTTTGTTGACTGAAAACTCCCTTAGTAAGCAGACTAAAAATTTTTAGTCTACAAGCTCATACTTATTGCTTTATATATTAATATATATATTTATATGATTATATTGCATACTAAATGCACCTGCTATGCTACATCTGAATGAAATCACATATGAGGAGAATTCCATTTGAAACTGGCTAACCTTCCACAGTTCCCATGCAAGAACTTCATGATTGGACACATTAGAATAGGCTGAATTATTTCAAAAAATTCTTCCTGGACATATTTAGTTCTGTCCTTAAACTGAAACTTATTGGAAGCAAAAGTTTCTTTTGGACTGGGTGCATCATGAGAAGTGATCCCCTGTAATCGTTGCTAGGCATACTCTAGAGCAGGCATAACATTGTCTGGGAACACTTGTATGAGGATTCCTGTCTTTTTACCTTGTCAAACCTTCATAAAAAATAGCAAAGATACCACTTCAGGGTTTTTTTTGCTTGGGTGGTTGTTGTTTGTTTGTTTTTTTTAAAAAAAAATAATTTTAAAGGAGGCTAACAGGCTTCAGAAAGCCCATTTCATTTCTTGAAGTTGCTTTAAAATATTCCTCTTAGAAACAGATACCAGATGTACAAGCTAATCAACCTACAGTGCATTGAACAATTATTTTGGCTCATTGAACCAATCAGAACACACTTTTTATTTTTGACTGACACACGATAAACACAACCATCTGCTGCTCCATAGCCTGGTGGTTGGTCTACTCAGGGCTGTAAGGAAAGGCAGTAAAACGCCCTTATTTTAGGTTTCATAAAATCATGTGGGGCACATCTTCTAGGCCATAAATGACTAATTATAGACAGCACTGAACCAAATACTTCATCTGATCACAATAACATCCTAATCCCAGGATGTTTCATGTACTTCTGTATAGTGTAGTACCCTCCAGTATGGTTGTGACTTTCCTTTTCCCCTGATGTTGTCCTTTTCCTATTGAAAAGTGCCATACAGTACCATAGCCATGATGTATTCAGCTGAAACATGGACATCTCATCCATGTGAGTCAAAGTTTGGTCAGTGGGTCTACAGTTGGGAATCTGAACACTCTGGAGGAAAATACCAAAGTGCTTGTCGTGTGTTCCGTAAGCAGGAAGATGTGGATGGTGTTATCAGTGCATCAAGCAGGGTGTGCAAGACATGCAAACGGTCTCACGCAGCATGGAGTAAATCCTTCCATGTTTCCTGTTTTCCTACATCCCCTCATACCTCTCAGCTTTTCCTCCTCAAACGCATGGAATGAAATCAAAGGCAAGTAGTTCTGAGGAGCAAAATAACCCAATGAACTGTAATTCAAATTGATTAATATTGGATTTGGAAAAGATGCATTTAATCCATTTTGTTCTGCTGTTCCAGAGACTCACAGGGGATACAAGGGTAACCTTGTGCAAATATTTGTCCTAGATCTTCCTTTAAAATGTTTTCCTTACCACTCTGAAAAAAGAAATCAATTCAACTTCCCTCCATTAAAAACATTTTAAAAATTCTGACTTCTGTTGTTAAAGAAGCTGTTCAATTGCTGGAGGACTTTGCCCGATCCATTTAGAATTAGATGATGATTATACAATCAATTAAACCATCTGACATGCTGAATAAATACAAGTGCTTTATCATTTTAATGAGCTTATGTACCGTTAAGTATTTTTTTTAGTTCTTTGCATGTGTTTTCTGCATGTATTACTGAATACACATGCTTAAAGGGACTGTCACATGAGTGACCTATATTTGAAATACCAGAGCAAAACTAAACATGAAAAGTCGGATACAAGATAATGCTTAGGTGTATGGTCAAAGAGGAGATGTGGAAAACATTTGGCATCCGCTCTTGCACAAAAAACTGTCCTGCTAATCTCTGTTTTAAGATGAAGCATACTGAGATTTTATAACATGTGTAACTAGTTCTACTGTGTGACATGATGGCAGGAAGGCATGAGATTTGCCACTATCTGTATGTGTGCCCAGCTGCAGATCGGCGGAACACAGCTGAAAGAAAACATTACCTTTTTATCCATAATTAAATTCTTCCTTATATTACTATTTTCAATTGTTTACACCTTTTATTTTTTTTTTTTTTTTTTTACTAAACAGAAATCCCAACTGTTACAATTTTTTGTATATGATGGCACCACTATAGCTACTGACGTTTAGGGGCTGAACAGAAAATTCAAGTTAGGGTTTCCAGTGAAAGCCTCTAACATCATGATTTATGAGACTTGTGCTTTACAGGATTTTAGGTGTTTGGGGTTTTTTAGAGGCTTTGGTATCATCTGCATCTTCATTTGGAAAAAAAAGAGTAGGGAATGCTAGTGGTGGATACTAAACATTTATTATTTTTGTTAAGATATAACCTAGAATACCTAGTCCCATTGGGATAGATGTATCAGGTATAAACATTAAAAAAGAGGTGTTATATGCCCTGAAGAATGTCTCTGATGGTAGGTAGAGCCCTGGGTGTATACAGATCTGAATGTTATAAGTCAGGTGCGTTACTATCCTCCACAGAGATTTTGCTAAATTTTATTACAAGTATCTTTATTACAAAAGGTAATATGTATGTTCTATCCAAGATCATCACAGTCAAGAGGCTATTGGTAATAAACAACTAATCTTACTATGGGGAAAAAACACTCTTGTGTCTCTTTTACTGTCAAGCAGGTCAAAATGATTACATATATTATTTGGGTGGGAGCTGGTTTACTCTTTTTCTGTCAGGGTATTCTGTCTAACTCAGGGCTGGCGTGATTTATCATGGATAGGGAACACAAGGGAAGTTGCAGGAAAAATGCCCTTACTAGCTAATAAAACCAAATGGTGACATTTTTTAACCTTCAAAATGTCCTAGGCAGGAAGAGATGAGAGGTATGAATGGAAGAACCACCCTCCTTCAAATCAGAGAAAAATCAAGGAATGTGGCATCATCCATTCCTCTTTCACTGGCAATTGCAGGCAGAGCTTCAAAAGTCCCATAGCACAGCATTCATGCTTGAGTGAGGGCTCATCAAGGTACACCCTATGGTGAAAATTATCTTCATCCTGGGGCTGTGATGAGCGCTTTCCCATTTCTTACATATTCCTTGGTCCGGCCTGGTGCTGCAGCCATGACTCACATGAGCAATCCCAAAGAGATGGGCAGAAGTGTCTCATGTGAGTAGCATTGTGTTGAGTCTGCCTCCACCATGCCTGCCGTCTACTGCTTGCTAATGCTCTTGCTTACCTTGGCTACTTTATTCCCCAGGTACACTTTCACTGGCATTTACACTTTTGAGTCATTGATAAAAATATTGGCGAGAGGATTTTGCATGACAGAATTCACTTTCCTTCGAGACCCATGGAACTGGCTGGATTTCAGTGTTATTGTTATGGCGTAAGTAGCACTCCTTTATATTTTTCAAGACAGCAATATGCAGTAGAACTTTTTAAAAAGTTGTCTGGCTGTTATCTTTTTTTAAAAAAAAACCCTCAAAATGTACTGAAAATGAGAAAATGCTGAAGTGTGTTAGGATGGAGGTTTTTTTCCTGACTGGTTTCAGAGGAAGAAGTCAGAGGAATTCTTGATTCTGTTCTCTCAATTCACTAGACTATTTTGGAGAAATTATTTACTCTCTGTCTGAGCTCCACAGAAAGAGCTGTTTGTAAAATATCTGTAATAACACCTTTCTATCTAATGTAGTTTTGGGAAGCTTCATAGCCCTGAATAGAAAGTGTTACAAGTGTGACTGAATACCCATGCATTTAAATCCCTATTTATACTCTATTTATCCATAACACCATCAAAGTCGTATTTGTGTTCTTCACTTCACAATCCCTCTTCACCCTGAAAGTAATTACTATTTTTCTAAAATAAAGGATTCATTTAGAGGCCTCTGAAACGTTATATATATATATATATATATATCTCAGGGAGTACAAATTTGGCCCCCAACATGATATTGCCCTTCAGCTCTATACTTCTACCTGGATCATGAGAGTATGCTCAGGGCATGTGGGGTTCTGATGCTTTGGAGGAGCTGATGGATTTGTGGCATCTAGACAGCTAAAAATACACAGGGGTAGTGGAGCAGTCAGCCAACGCTCGCAGCAGACGCAGGGTCAGCCTGAGCTCTGGCCACAGGCAGATGTCTGACATTGTCGGTATCTCCAGCTGAGCTAGAGATCCAGATTTTCTTCATAGTCAGAGAGAAAAACACATGTCATCTTGAAGTGGAAGCTAGTAGAGGTGTCCTGAAAAGACCCCATTTCCTTGTCATAGAAGGGTTTCATCTGATCTCCCTGTATTTTCTGCTTAACGATACCTATATTCTGTTCTGGGTTGGATGTAGATCTCATTGCCATCTTTAAACCCCATAATTTACAGCGTTAAGTGAAATGCAGACCTGTTAGCACTGACATTTGAGCTGAACTCCTGGGCCTGTGATATTTGAATGGAACCGAGATTGGGAAAAAATATTCAACCAAACTTAGTTCAAACACCGGTGAGGGCCACTGAAATTGATAGTACAACTCTGGTAGGGTACAGGGATCAGGACCAGTATTTAAGGAACATCTGGATGATACTCTTGGTTGTACAGTTTAATTATAAGCAGTCCTGCAGGGAGCAGGGAGTTGGACTTGGTGGTCCTTATGGGTCCCTTCCAACCTGAGATATTCTATGATTCTATGATTCTATGATCCTTAGCAGCATTTAGCAGTACACCATGACAATGTGTAAAACCTGTGTAGACTTCATCGGGAAGACTCCTGTTTATTTTAGTAAGCTTTGGACCAAAGCCAGCCCTAGGCCAGATCCTGGTATCTGTTACTGCATTCCTATGGATTTGGCTGAACTGACATCTGGCCATCGTGATAAGCTTTTAAAAAAAATTCAATGCAGATGGGGAGGAGCTTTTGGAGGTCAGCACACATCAGGTATTTTTCTCAGCTAAACTTTTCCTCAAGCAGTGCTAAGTGCAATTCTCCTGCAACATTTAAAGGCAGGACAGAACAACACAAAGCATCACCGACCTGCTGTCCTGCCCATCAGGTAGATAGGTGGTAAAAGCAGGGTACAATAGTTCATCTGTTCATGAGTTAGGACATGAGTATATTTGCATTGTGCAATCTGAATTCCGCACAACATGGAGGGTTTCCATGCATGGGTTCCCTCTGTTCAATGAGGAAGGAGGTTTCTGACATTGAGGCAGAAAAGAGCAGAGGAAAGGACAGGAGGAGCTTGCAGCCTTGGCAATGCATCTGCTCTACCTCACCTCAGCTCGAACAGGGGTTGGGGCATCAGCCCTGACTCTGCAGGACTCCTCTGGGAGCATCTCATTTACTGTCACTGACATTCAAGTCTGATCAGTCAGTATGGCTATCCCTTAAATTCTGTCCACATCATCTGTGGGTGTCTGTGGCTTAGGAAGCTGGAAAGATGTGAAGGTCTGCACAGACCTTGAGGCGGACAGTTGCCCAGAGGTCAATTCACTACCTGCTGGTGGGAACTCGTATTTGGTGCCCAGAGGTTGTATGGTTTTTCTTTTCTAATTCTAGACTTGAATGGCCAGTCAGTGCTCAACTCCAAAGATTCATTCTGACTTCCTTAAGACTTATTTAATGAGAGGCTTGGTTGTCTGTGCTTTCTTTCCTAGCCACATTTAAATACTCTTTCCAAATGTATTTTACCTCTTAGTTAGAAGATCTGTAAAACAGGGGGTCTGCAACTGCAGAAAATCAAGCTTCTCAACATTAAGTTATAGCAATGGCTGTGCTATTCTAAACCAGCATCCATTTGTATTGTTTCTGACTTTAAGGCGTAATATACTAACATTTTTAGAATAGGGGGAAGAAAAAGAAAAATAATTGGAATTTCATAATAGATAAGAAATAGGAAAGTCTTTCCTTGAGCCCATAGGCAGCAGAGAGAGAGTTAAAAGTGACTGCAATATGATCTTCAGATGTACAATGAAACCTCCTTCCCAAGTATGCAAGCAGCACAGTACAGACTGTTAGGTAATCGACTCTATTCTGATATGATTTATCCTTCCAATAAATCCAACTTGCAAGTAATTTAAAGTTAGACTGATCACACAGGTAACTCTAATGCTGTCTACACTTGTAGCTAGTGTGATGATATTATAGCTAGAAGTATTTCTGTATCTGGAAACAAAGATGGCATGAGGGTTCAAAATGGGAGTAAGGGTAAGGGGCCATGAGATTTAGGTGGACCAAGGGTTTAGCTAGTTTATAACACTGATGGGTGTTATAGCGGAAAGGCCATCGCTTGCTTTAGCATTAGTTGCAAAATAGCTTCTTACCTCCTTTTATGGGTAGAAACAGCACAGATTGTGTCACAGAGAGTAGTTTTAAATAGCACACTAGAGAGTAAGAGGTGCTACAGGTCTCAAGGGCTTTTCCCTCATCCTGTGCTAACAGCCACCACCACGGCTTGTGACCTTCTGTGGGGCCACGGGTGGGTTCAGGGAAAACCATGGAACAGCCCGCTTAGGTCACTGTTTCCTAGACCAGCGAGTACCTTCCAGGACAGGCGAGGGAGAGGCAGCTGTAACTCTGGGTTGGAAAATGCCCTGCCAAAAGCTTAAAGACAACAAGCAATTCCCTGGCTAACAGGTAAATTGGGATGGGTATTTCAGTTGCTTCTTACTCCCCGATACAGAGGGACTGGTCTGCTGCACTTTCATCCAAGAAATGGATGAAATAAATCTTAATTAACTATTGTGAACAAGCAGCAGTAGTATTTGCTTCATGTGCTTGTTCAAATATTAATAATGAGTTTTTTTCAAATCTCTAGTCAGCAAAACCATGTTCCCATGCTATTGCTTCTCCCCAAATTATTTTTTTCTCACCCCTGCATGTTGCAGAAGAGTTTGGGAGACAAGCACTGATAAACCTGGGGAGAAAACAGGTAAATCTTTGCCAGACTCCCCTATGAGATTATGAAGAGGAGAAGCAATATTGCTTTTCCAGGCTATAATCTGGATTAGTAGATATGGAGAGGATGCTTTGTCCTCCCCAGAGGCCTTTGCACAAAGCCCAGTTAAGCAGGCTTTGTAAAATAACCAGGCGAGCTTTTTCCTTAACATGTAAAAACAAATGCCTCAAAGAAGTAGAATATGTAAATAAAATTGAATAGAAGTTGAATAGTGAAATTAAAGATTCCAAGAGTTCTTTTGTTCAGAAGATACAGTGGTGACTATGGTTTTGCTGCGTACTGACTAGGAGGAGATAATTTTGTATGACACTAATAAAACCAAACACATTCCATCACTGACCCTCCTGGGAGCATTTAGCTCAGATGTGGCATGGGTCTCCATGATGACCAAAACAGGCATGGCAGTGAAGAGCTGGGACTAGTATTTTAATCATGAATAGTTTTTAGTAGGATTGCAATTATATTAATTCAAAATCCATCTTCCTGCAGCCAAAGGGCATGAATTTGATGTACAAAACAAAATAAAATTTTAAGCATCTCTTGAAACCAATGTCTGCTTTACCACGGAATACAATATCTTAGAATAAATAACCCACTAGAAACATTTGTACTGTTATTTTCCAATGTTATCCTATATGTAGTTTGCAGAAGCTATTATGGGAAAATTACTTGGGTATGTGAAGCTTGTATTTTTTTTAAGAGCAGCAAAATTACTTCATGTTTCTTATAATGTAAAGATTTTTTGTTAAACTACATGATGGTAAAATCTTTGAAGTATTTATTGCTGAACAGCATGATAGCAAAGTTCACCTGCTAGTTTTAAAGAATTGATGCCTATTAGATACGTTTAATAGTTCAAGAAACATTTGAAATAATGTGTACTATGAAAAACCTGGGACAAATGGCATCAAAGAACAGCCTGAAAAGTGGATGCACCTCTCATTTGGCTGCGTTCGCTCCTGCTATGTATGAATGCATTCTTCATTCAGACAAGTCTCATACTCTATTGTATAATTCCAAATAACTGTGACTTAATTCTACAGGTATGTAGGAGAATTTGTGAATGTAGGCAGTGTTTCACCTCTTCGGACTTTCAGGGTATTGAGAGCTTTAAAAACTATTTCAGTAATCCCAGGTAAGAAGCCCTGATCCTTACGTTTTGGCTCTCAGCTACAAGTGATTCTTTCTCTGTCTCTCTTTGTCCCTTTGACTGTTGTTTTTTTGCTGGTGTTTTGTCATTGTCTATGTGTGACTTTCCCTTGTTACAGATACATAACTGAATTTGTGGACCTGGGCAATGTCTCAGCCTTACGAACGTTCAGAGTACTGCGGGCGCTGAAAACAATCTCAGTCATTTCAGGTGAAAATCAGGTTGAACACTCCGGCTGCAGTTAAAGCCTACATGCCATTTCCAGTAGTAAACACAGTAATTACAAATGACTTAACCATAGACACTGATCAGGAAATGGAGGAATGTAGGGAATGTGACCTGTCAATAGAATACATTTTTCATGTGTTTTTCCAATACTCTTTTTGTGGGCAGAAGGAATTAGAGTGCCTCCCAAATTACAGACCTCATTGAGACAAGTGCTGCTGTAAGAACAGGGGTACGTAGTGGCTCGTGAATCACGTACATAAAGTACTCATTCATGAACCATATGAAAGTGGCAACGAAACTCTTTTAAAGCCTTCGGATATTGATTTTTAAAAATGGAAGGTTAACGACCTCAAAATGCATATTCGTGCTTAAGAGCACATCGATAGAGTAATCTAAATCTGTGCTATGAGCTGAGGTTTCAAGACTGCAGGCATAGATAGCCTAATTTGTCATGGTGTTTACCCATTTGCATGTGACAGAAACATTGTTTAAATTTCAGACTCTGAAGAGGTCAGAAGATGTTTCATAGTTGATAGCAGTAGGTTCAGAATTTCATCAGATCGTATTTTCTCACATTTTTGAGGATATGATACCCCCCCAAAAAAAACACAGTAATAAAAATCAGTGTTTTACTACAGATCTGGTAGTGAAAAAAGCTTTTTTCATAGCTTTTCGTTTAATCTATTGCTATTTCTTAAAATAATAAATAATGTTTACTATTAAGTAATTTTTGCAGAGGTGAGTCCACTGAGGACTAACCATGTGACAATACTTTCTTGCCAAGCATTATCTATGGACAGGTCTCATTCAGCCTCAGTGTTTAACATCTCCAACCTGCATGACAAGGTAGAGAAGATAGCAAAACCCATGCATGGTAGATCCTATCGGTGATAATCCTGAATAGATGTTGGCAATTACATGTCAAAAATATTCAAACTGTCAAGAGAACCAGTCAGATTCTCGTGCACAGCTCTTCAAGATTAGAAAGGCTTTTCCACACATTATATTGCATGCATCTACACTAAAATATAAACTCAAACAAATTCCGTGGTGTAAGCTTATAGGGACACGTATTACAACTAATTGCCGCATTCACATGGAGTATAAGCTAGCAATGGGAATTGTGGAATTGAGGTTTGAAGAAAACCTATGTATGGGTCTAGGGTTTACTGCCTCATTCCAACATTAATGACAATCAGTGGAATTACTGAAAGAGCAAGGTACTTTTCATTGAAAGTGTGTGTCAAAATACAGCTTTTAAAGAATATTTTAAGATGGTCATTCATTAGGGCTGGTATTGCTTGAAATCATTGCTATGTTAATTTTTTTCTTTTAAAAAAAAGAGAGTAATCTATTAGCAGAAAGGTTTTTTTTTTTTAACTTTTCTCTATTTGGATTTCCATTGAGAAAGGATTTTTTTTTTTCCTTGGGAAATAGAAAGTTGAGCATAGTTTTACAGATTAGGTGGGATAGATAGTAGTGGCTAATCAGACAGAAAAGGGGAGTTTCCTAGCTTCCTTTGCTAGCAATTTGAAGGCTAACTTGGAGGGACAGCCATCTCCAGGGGACACTGTTCACTTTCCATCTTGTCTCAGGTTTGAGCCTCTCAGAGCATAGCCTGTCAATTTTGCTGAGTTATATAAATATATAGCCATTTTCGGTTGTCCTGTATCGGAGTTGGAGCTGAAGGTTGTTTTACAGCAAATGATAAAATTTGGCTTGTTTTTTAGTGGGGGAAAAAAAAAAGTGTTGTGATTCAGAAAAACTTTATTTAAAAACACACCCCAAAGCCTTCCAATGATACTAAACACCGAGTTGTTCCATTTGTTGGTTAATGGGGGCAGGTGGGGTGGGGGGTAGTATTATTTGAGTAATACATAATAAATCATGTTTTCTTTTTTTCTTTCTATTTGATTAGGTTTTTGGTACCTGCATTTTTAGGTACCAGTAACTAAATTATTTGGTGACAGAACTGCACAAAGATATGCTAATAGAATATCTGGCCTTAGATTTTATTGTCAGTATTACCCATCCCCCCTCAGTATGTTTAAATTACAGATGTGGAGGGCTACACATTGCCATGGAAGACCTAGCTGCCTGTAAAAGACAGCTAAGGTTTCTTTTTAAGGTTAGCAGATAATTTGAGAGGAGTCGGTCCATTTTTCAGTTAGACATATATTTTAAAAGAAATATTGGGCATGATGCTGCCGTTTATTTGAGATCAGTCTGAGTTTTTAATGATAACATGGGCTTATGCTGAGATGAAATATTTTTCCACAATAGGCTTAAAAATGAAAAGGTGATGAACAGTAATATCTTCCGTAAGATTTTTGAGTTCAGCTGCTAGAGGGAGGAGGAGGAGATTGTTATTTTTGCTTCCTCTTTTACATCTTAGGTGAAGAATGCTGAGATGTATTCTCTTTTGCAAATATCTAAGCTTTTCCTCGATAAAATTGATCACACTTTTCCATCAGGTAGTTATATTTGCACAAACAGACTTGGACTCAGCATGCTCAGGGAAATTGCTTACCGAAAGTAACGGGCCAAGTCCTCCATGGTGTAAGGCTTCTGTCCAGCAAAGCACTTAGAGGCTGGTTTTCAAAGGCATTCTGCTTCACTTGAAATCAATGAGTTTCACTATTGACTCCAGAGGGAGTCAGTAAAGCTAACAATTAGTGCTTTTAAAAATCTCACCTGCCTTTAATGCCTGGCTCTAAGTGCGCAAGCAGGCACAGGGGGGGTTAGGAGACACAGACTCACAGGTCTCAAGATCTTCTAAACTCTCAGGGTCCACTCCCCTGGCCTAAGGCTGTGTTTATTGTAGCTCAGACCTGGCATGATATTTATTTCCAGATTTCTAACAATCCTTCAAAGGTGGAGGTCTTGGTATCTTCCTGAAAAGTCTGTTCCGGCATCTCATTGCTTTCTCCATTAGAAGGTTTACCCTGGGAAGATGGGGTCAGATCCAGAGTCAGCAACACAAACATAAGCATCTACCAGCAGGCCATGTGCTTCCCTCTCGCTGGACATCTGGGGCTCAATTTTGTTGTCGTCATGCCAGTGCCTCCTGCTCCCGAGGGCCATGGATCACCTGCAGGTCCCATCTCTGAATCCAGACCCTTATCCAGCCTCATTCTTTCTTGGTGCATTATCAGCTCTTTATTTTTTACTTTAGAGCCACTGTGTAGGTTGTCAGGTCAGTGCCTCACTCTCTGTGGCAGCCCTTAACACAGCACAGGACCTTCATGGATCCCCTCGTGGATCCCCCTGCACTAAAAACATCCATTTCTTTCTGTTTTCCAGATTTGCCCATGATATCAAGAGAAAGCAAGTGTTGTGCTGTAGCTGGATATCTGTTTATCCAGGCTCATTAAATGCAAAAAGTTTCTAATTCCTTCAGGTATCTCTTGTGTTCAGGTGCTTAAAATTAGGTAAGATTTTCTCTATAGGAGCATAAAACCTGTACCTCTCAGTAATTTTATTTATTAATTAGCATCTTGCACATTGCCATGGCAACTGGATTCATTCATTTTCAAACTAGATAGGAACCATGTTCAGCAGCAGAACAACCCACTAAAGTCACTCATTTGTCTCCCATTACCAGCGTAGCCAAGTCCTAGTGTGCTCAGTAGGAACCTTTCCCATGACAGTAGGAGGGTCTCAAATCACAGTCCATCTGCACGGAAATCACCGAGGTTTTTGATAACTACCGACTGATGTAATATAAAGCCCTGAGGTATGCCCTTCTGTGCCTCCCCATCAAAAGCCTGGCTGTTGTCACCGTCACCACCAGGATTTTGTGCAGTGCCTGTATCCAGAGAAGCTCCACTGCTCTTTCTGGAGCAGGCGTGTACATCACAGACATCTCACATAAAATGACAGGATACTGGCGAAAGGTGACCTCATAGCAAATTGGGCCGAGGCACTTTGGGGCCTGATCCAGCTCCCGTTTAAGTTAGTGTGAGTCTAAAGGCTATAAATAGTGTTGTGAATGTTATCCAGTACTTTACTGATCACCAGAAAAGGGCTTGGAGCACAAGAATTAAGACTGTGCGGAGGAGACTGACCCTTGTTCACTGACTTCGATCCCACTGAACCCCCCCTGCAGAGAGATAAATGTCATCCTTCTGGTGGGTGAATCACTTAACTCAAAAAGTGACTATCCTAGAGGTGAGAAATACATGGCATATTTGTGTTTTCTTTGGAGACTGGCCTGACAGACACATTTCTATGCAAAGATGGTCTACAGGGATGCTGACAACCATCCAAGTTTGCCAACATGCTATTACACTCTGCTTCCCCATGTCTGAGTGGCTAATGACAAAATAAATTCATCAAGGATGAGCCCTTCTCTCCCCACATGCACACAACTCATGCAGACATTTACAAGACACATACATATCCTCAGGAGAAGGAGTAGGCTAGGTGAAGATGATTGTGGTGTAAGTCACACTCCCCTTTTTTTTTTTTTTTTTTTCTGTTTTTCCTTTTACTCCCACCTTGTTTCCAGACTGTGCGTGAAAGTGTCTGATGTTCTGTAGGTGATTGCCAACATCTAGTATGGATGTCATACCGAATTATGCTAATACTTTCTCACATCTCCTAGAAGGAATGGATGGTGTTTTGGGATCTTGCCATTTCTCATTGTTTGGTGTTGCTTGCATTTTCTATGGCTTCTGATTTGCATTTGAAAACTGATTATTTTGTTAACCTCTGAATGTGGTAATTTCTACCTGCATTAACAGGAATGTTTGGGCCAAATCCTTCTTGCTTTCTGCAGATGTCAGGCTGCCTATACAGCACTCATTCCACTGATTTTGGATTTCATGGTGGTTTTCGTGTCGTGCAAGCAGGATTTGACCCAGAAATGTGGAAAGAATTCAGTGATTCAGGAAAAGCCTGTATCGATTACTTCACAGGGAGTAATCTATAGACCCATTGTCATTAACAGCTTTGGATCAGATCCTCAGTTCTTTCTGCATGCTGCCTGGTTTGATGTTTGACTTGCAAGAATTAAGTAAATGCCTTTAATGCCCCATAAATAGTATCTTCTATTAAGCTATATTGCAGTGCTCTCATTGGCACTATTTCAAAGGAGGATTATTTATCTAGAAGATTTAACAGTGCTCTAAATTTGAATACATCTAGCATTGCTTTTACAAAACATGGAATTGGTTCAGAGAAATGCAGAGCACCTGCAAGACGTTCTGGGTGTCCTTATTTCCCCTCAGCCTTTCCATTTATGAGACACAGAAAGTTTAAGTGAACAGTGATTTAACCACTTGCGTTAGCAGTGAGTTGTGTCAAGCAACTTGATGGACGCTACCTCATTTTCTGAGAAAATTTTGTTTTTAAAGGCTGAGAAAAAACAGTTAGACTGTAAGTATCCCACTCCTCAAATAGTTTTCCTGGAAAGTTTTAACAAAGGTCCAGGAGGCAAACTACAAGTTATTTTTAAATGGTCTTTAATTAAGAGCAATTGTATTACTAAAGCATTCTCTTCTTAAACCATTCAAAAGTCTGTGTGCTATTAAAACAACAAAAGAAGAAAAGAAGTAAAGGGGAAAGACATATTATAAAGAAATGATTTGTTACCTGCAAGGAATGAACTTGTAAAACTAATAGTATAGGATTACTGTTCTATTTAAAACCCCAGTAAGTAAACTGGGAAAAACATGTTTCTTGAAATGACCTTGAAATTAACAATGCTGGGGCCTGATTTTTAAAAACAGATAGTCGTTATTGGTGATTAGGATTTTGTAGGTCTTGTTTCCTAATATCCCTGTTTCACATTAGGACTGCCATTGTCTGTGCCCATGTAAGATTAATTACTGGGCTCCAAGCTCATATTTGTATTACAAACAAACAAATGTGCTACAGGGATTTCACAGAGGGTACCGCCATAAAAGAATTTGTAGTTTGGCTTTTTTCCCTTTCTTAAGACTGCGTTTGCATTTGGACTTCCCAGGGTTCACCAGCTTCAGTGAAGGAACATCTGTGCCTTCAAAGGACAGCCAATGACGCGAATCTTCAAAAACATATCAGAATATTAGATAAAATAAAAAATAAATATTCCAGTGCATTTACAAATTTCTTTTTCTGCACCTCACTACTTGTTTAAGACCTGGTTGTCTTAAAGGTCTTACTGTGAAACGGTGAGACCCCAGGAAATTCTTCAGAATTGGCCTACAACTAAAGCTATTTCCAGGTTGCCTATAAAGTGCACCCAAGATTAGATTATCGGAAGAGCTATGTTTTTTATTTAGGCATCAAAATAGGTAGTCAAATCTACAGACAGGACTCAAAAGTTCAAAGCTTGCCTTTTTCTAGGTACCTGAATAAAATTGACATAATCTATAAAACCTCTTTCTGGTGAGGAGTGCCAACAGCATGAAAATCCAGCTTTTGGCTGATGTTTGTACTGCAGTATTGTTTGTTTTATTTTTAAGTAGAGCAGGGAAGTGCTTAACCTCGCCCTCTTTACCATGCTTTAAAGAGGCAAATGAAGAATTTAGTGGAGGAAGGGGGGCTACTTACACCTGACGAGTCAGTTCCTTTTGGTTAAAAGGCCATTTTATAGACGTTAATATCTTTCACAGGTTAACCTAATGGCAATATCCCGTGCAGGTGTGGAATAATTTAGGTTGCTGGATACAGGGACTACTGGACCTGTTGGCCATTCTAGCAGCTCGTCCTCCTTTGAGAAACTATGATCACCCTTACTCTAACTGCTGAATTTTAAGCAAGACCAAAACCCCATTTCGCCTTCCTATGAGTCCTCAAGCACATTTTCATATTATTTTAAATTATACAGCACTAGCTCAGCCTTTGTGGCTGCCACACTCTTGGGGTGGAATTCCAGGGAACTGAGATTTAATGTGTATGATCATATTCAGTGAGCAAATCGATGTGCTTCTGAGTATTGCCCAGGAGAATTCCTCCTGTTTCCTCTTTGCATTTTCTTTTTTCCATTTAACTCAGTTTCTCTTACTGCTGCCATGCTGGTGACACTGATTATCAGCAGCACTGATTACTACTTATCGAGTATTAATTAAATATAAATAGGAAAGAAACAACAAGATTGCTACCATTGTGCATCTGATATTAACGTACAACTACAGCACGCAAGTTTAGAAGAAAGGCCTTTCTTTTTCAGAAAGAGTGCTTTTCTGTCGTATTCATGTAATAGTCAATCAGCTCAAATAGTGCTGATCTCCAGGAACACTTCAAAAGCAAGCAATATTTTTTGAGAAAACAGTATAATTATTTATAGCTGTATATTTATAGAATAATAAACTGAAGCTAGTGAAAAAACACAGGAGAAGCTGATTTGTGTGACCCAAGCCTTTGGTGTTTGTAATAAGATGATTTATCTACATTGGCAGCAATAAAATGATTAACTTCGCCCAGGTATTGTTGGAGCCTCAGGTTCGTTTACTCAAATGTTTCCACTGGGCTTATTTGATTGCCCATATTATTTAGTTTATTTCTAATCCCAAATTTTTGTTGTCTTAAGCAAATTAATTGGAGGCAGAGGAATTATTCATATGAGGTCAGCAGACTGGATTTGGCACTGAAATATGTAAAATAATCATGGAATAAAAAACATTTCCATACCTTTTCATCTGTTTGTGTGAGGGATAAAGTTATCAGAATCACCTGAGTGATTTAAAACTAATTCACATTCTCAAAATTCAGTGGGATTTAGGCTTTACAGCCTTTACTGTAGCTCCATGAAGATATAAAAAACATTTTGTATTCTTTATCCATGAATATTTTTGTATCTCACTACTCCTCCATCCAGTTCTTTCCCTCTGTTTTTAAATCAGTGTTTGTGTAAGAGTAATACCAAGACCTTCTTTCCAGACAAAAGTAGACCAAACGAAACATTCATGGGGATCATCTCTCGTTTCTGCTGCCCAGTTACAAACACGTAATAGAAACCCTTCCGATTTTCCCTTTCCATGGAGAATTTCATCATGAAAAGTAGCTATCTGCAGACATGTTTCAGCCTCTCAGTCTATAAACTCTTGGCTTTTATCTTCCTAGGGCTGAAGACCATTGTAGGTGCACTTATCCAGTCTGTTAAGAAACTTGCTGATGTGATGATCCTGACCGTTTTCTGCTTGAGTGTCTTTGCCCTCATAGGCCTCCAGCTCTTCATGGGCAACTTGCGACACAAGTGTGTCAGGGACTACACCAAGTTTAACTCCACCAATGGCACATTGTACTTGGATGGTAGGATGTGGAACACCTCAGAGGAATTTCTTAGTGATCCAGGTAAGCTCTTCTTTACCTTGTTGTCTGGGTTTTGGTTAGCTGGTTTTGTTATTTATCATGTTGACCAAAATGTGTAAGTGAAGCAGCAAATGCACCATTACGTGACTACTGGCTCTTCAGGATGTTGATGTGGTTTCAAAAGACATAGGTAGCTTTTTCTGATCTCTGTGGTGCCTTCGCAGGTCAGGCTGAAAGTATTTCTGGTGCTTTCCTGTGATACATATTAAGGTCCTTGCTGCATCATTCATGATTTTCAAAGTTTTAAGGAGTCTCATGATATTTTTCTTAAAGCTCCCTTTCCTGGAAATAGTAATTACATGAAAATTTCAGCTCTGTGCATGGGCATGGTTTGCACGCTGTTCCTTTAACACAATTTATAGCTCTTGCATTTTCTAGCAAAACTCAAAATTTGAATGAAGTGTCTTAAAAAATCAAAAAGCAAAGCAAAACAATTCAGTATTTATTAATCTGAAAAATCCCAAGAACATTTTTTAAAGGAAATGTTATGCTATTGGGACCCTAACTCATTATCTAGGTTGGGCCATCCTGTGGTATCTGGCGCTCTGATGTTTGTTATCAAAAGGCTTGTTTTCTAGGCCAAAGCAATTTTTAATACTTTACAGTCTGCTATACTTTGAATTACAATGAAATAGGTTCACTGAACTAATTGATTAACATCTTAAAAAAATAAGCATTTTGTGCAAGTAAACTTCAAATTGTAAACAAGCGGCCCAGCTGTTGCTGCTCCAAAACTCTCTGAGTCACTGGAGGACCCACACCAGTTGCACTGGACATGGACTCACATCCAAAACAATTCAAAGATGCTCCTGAGGGGAAGGAAGCAACCAGACTGACATGTATTTGTAGGAACTTATGACCAGTGACCTTTGGTATTTTATTTATATTGAAGGGAAGAATGAACCACATAGTCAACCCATTACCTAGAAATGTGGTTGGTTGGAGGTGTGATAGAGTCATGGGGTAGCTCTGCTCTGACTGTGTGGACCCTGCAGTCCTGTATCTCCAGCCACCTGCACTATAAAAACCCTGTGCCTGACTCCTGGAAGTTGCCTGGCTTGACCCAGGGCTTTGTTGAAGACCTGGCACAAGGTTGCCTCCAACTCCTGCTGGCTCCTCAGCATTGTACACCTCTTCAGCCAGGCTACATGGCTCAGGGATTGGGCCAAGGGCAGTCCCACCATTCTCCACTGGTGACTTCTGCCTTCCTGCTCAATTCCTCTGCCTGCAGCCTGAGCAGCCCTGGAAGCAGTGGTGTTAGAAAAGTATCATTCGAGGAATAAAAAGCTCACCATTGGTGTCTTTAGGCGTGGTGTGGTTGATGCAGCATTAAGGAAGGGCAGTCCACAAAGCTCTGCCTGAATGAGGGTTGTCTTTAGGGCTGACCCTGACCTTCATGTTACATGTCCTCTCTATGCCCCTGTGTCAGAGCCTCTTGTCATCTGAAAGGGGAAAAAGCTTTATGCCAGAGCTAAAAATCCATGCTAGATCTGTGCTGGCTGGTGATGAGCCTGCTGACATGTTTTCCCAGCCATGCTCTCCATGCTTCCAGCTTGGAGATGAGTGCTCATGGAGCTAGTAAAGATCTCCGTGTACCTTTGGTGGATTAAAGCACTTTACAGCTCATTCACCCACAGATGACTGACAGCACTGTGAGGTGCTGCTCTCCCTCTCTCACAGAGGCATTGAGAGATAAAATAAATGATGGCTGGAAGTATAAAGCCCTGCAATAAGGGTGAAGGGATGAAATGGAGCTGTGGAGATAGTCTGGCCCTCTGGAAATGGAAGTAGGGTAAATGTACCACTAAAGAGTCTATTAAAAATACAGTTAATGTCAGGGCCAGCTGCAGCATTGCTTTAAATGGGAGGAATTATACATCTGCTCCAGCATACCATGAGCAAGTTTTTTTTGTGTGGTCCAGATATGGGGAGGAGGGGAGATGCTCCCATAAATCCATTTAGTAAATCCAGTTACGGTTAATATGGTCATGAAAATATAGTTTTTATCACTGAAGGAGATTTACCTATTACAAAGATTATCAACTCGGTGAGATAATGGATTAAAGTGAATTAAAGTTTGACCATGTGGTATTAATAGAGTAATAATAATATCAATGAATGCTTTCATGTTTTCATAATATCTGAAAATAAGGACACGGTGCATTATGGCAAACAGCCGTCAGTTATGGTGGATGCACAAAAATTATTTAAATAGTTGAAGTGTTGAGTCAATGCAGCAGGCCACTGAAGAACTAGAAGAAAAGTAGATTTATAGGAAAAGTGTACTGACCTCTGAATAAGAATAATGAAGTGTTCCTCGAAATGCTGGAGAAGATGGCTTAGCTATTAGGCTGGGGAGAACAGTATTAAGTAGGATTTTCATTTAGTGTTGACTATTGCACTAAAGCAATTCAAAAATGGAAGGACTGGCTCATTTTGTAACTAGATGAGATAGTGCTTTATATTTCATTTTGCATAAGCATTATGGTGAAATGAAGTGACTGTTTCGCAGAGTAGTACTGACCATAATTTAATAACAGTCCGAATTTCAAGTACTGAAGGGAATTAGGCAATACATACAGTTAGATTAAAGTGTAGGCAGACCAAATTAGATAAAAAGAGGAATATATTAAGAAATGGAGTAGTGTCAGTGTTTATTCTGAAGAAGAACTAGAGAAGAAAATTGGCCAACATGTTGAGATAGAGTTCACTTGAAGGGAGCACAGACAATTAGAAAAGCTCTTTGGAGATTTTGAAACCAACGTGGCTGAGTCACTTAGTTTGGAGCAGGGATGCTAACCTAAAAAAAAGAAAACAGTACCCTGAAGTACTGTCAGAGATTCACAATAATACGTTCTTTAAAAAAGGGATGTAAAGAAATAAAGGAGTAAAAAACACTCAGAAGCAACATTGGAAAAATGAATTAATTCTGTTCATCAGGACACCAAAATAGAGAGTCAAAACAGGCTGATATGCCAATTCTGCTCTTCTTGGAAATGCAAAGTTTGCTTTGGATTCTTTGAGGGAGTTTTAATGTTTTAAAGGACAGCAGGGAGCCTCTGAAATGCCATCGGCCTCCTCTTGTGCCTTTGAACCTTTTTTGCATGAATGGAAAAAAAAGAGTGAAACCCTAAAAAGGATAATACAGTGAAGAATTGCCTGGTGCTGCAGAGGAAATAGCTGAGACACTTAGTCATGATGTGCAAAGAAAGATAAGAACTCCTCGGGTTTTCAGTCTTTCTGAGCCCTTTTTAGCTTGAGATAACTGTGCCACAGGCACTTGGTACAGGAGACATTTTGGTTGTGTAGAAGGCCTGGAATAGTTTCAGCTCTGCTTTTTTACTTAAAAATTACTTGATATCTGGACTTAATTGTATCCTCTTTCCTTAGCTCCTATCAGCCCTCAGGCAAGGAATTTTTTCTCATCGGCCTTCTCAATCCTTTTGATTTTATAGCTGGGGAAAAAAGTCAGTTTATAAACTTTGTTTGCATCATCATTGGCTTAACCACAATTACATGGTGACACTTGATTTTTGGGTGATCCTTAGGAAATAACCACCGTGCTCCCGGGGTTCAGGAACTCCTTCCCTTAGCTACATGCTCAAGACTCACAAGTACTTTCCTGCTCTCCCACTGTGGTCGCCACGACTGTCTTGGGTGATGGTGCTCCCCCTGTTCCTGCCTCCGCCACCGGTAGAGGCAGCGTGCCAGCACTAGGACTGGTGGTGGCAGGAATTCTGCTGGCAAAAGAAAAAATATTTTTTTTCCTAAATCGGAAAAAAAGAAGAAAAAATATTGGTCCATTCCTGTGCATGATAGATCCATAAGCAGCCAGCTCCCCCCACCTCCCTTTTCAGGCCTTTGGCTGTTATTTCATCTTTCCTGCATGCACTTGCCAATCCTACGCTACAAGGCTGCTAGTGTTGTTGAGAATTGTTGGGTTCTCTCCTCCTGCTGTACATCTGCCATGAGCCAATCATATATGCTGAATCCCATCAGGATTACGAATTTCCTACCTATCCCCTCAATGTTTTGCTTGCTTTTTCCATCATTGCAATAGCTCCTGCAGCTGGAGGAAGTGCCAGGTAACTTGGGAAGCAAGGGACAGAGCCCTTAGCATGGGGATTCAGTGGGAAAATTCAGGCTGCGAGATCTCTTCCATTTAGCTTCACTAATCACTAAGTCCTAGCATACAAAAGTGACATTGAATATTCCTGATCAGACTGTCAAGAAGCAGACTTTCTTGGCATTGTCATTAAAAGCTTAATACTGTTAAAGAAACTTCATCTGAGCTACCGCAGGTGCCTCTGGTGTCTCAGCTAAGTTCCTGGGCACAGCAGTCGTGGGAAGGTGAGCTTCCTGCTTAGTCTCTCTTCAACTCACATTGGAGATGCAGGTCTGAAATCTGCCTTTTTGGTGGGCAACATCTGTCTCATGATGAACAGGAGGATTTTTCTATTCTTCCCATCCATTTAAATGACTCTAGGTCTTCATAATTTACACACCAACCTCTAAGAAGGCGGCTTATCAGAAAAGTTATTCCAGTCTGGTTTTGCCATCCATGAGTAATGCTTACCACTGCAAACTTAGGAAGGGGGAAAAGGAAGATTAAAGCAGAAGTAGCTCATCAGGTCTCCCAGCCTCCTCCAAAGGACTGTTCTTTGCCTGTATGAATGGAGTGTGCATTGGGGGAACAGTTGAGCATTAGGTAGAATCAAGCTAAAAAAATTTCGATGCCAAGTGCAGGTGGTGAAGTTAAAAGGGAGGCACAGGTTGTTCATCTGGGAAATGACTACTGGTAAGTAACTACTTTCCTACCTGCCATTCTACATGTAGTAAGGGACTGCAATCAATAAGCCCAAGGAGGAATTTTTGTTTTAGACATTGATAATAACAAACCAGGGAATCTGAGGGTGTAGGTACAGCAGTGCCATGTAGAAAGATGAAATAAAGGCTGAAAAAAAGTGTAAAATAGTGATAGTTTACATCCACAGTGTTATGAAAATTCTGAGATCAATATATCAATATCAAAGTTCTTGAGCTGTCTGTTATATTTAGGAGACCTAATAATGCAGAAATACCAGCTGATAGAAAGACTGCAAGCTTAATTCCAGTATTTGTAAAGGTTTCTAGGAAAGCAGCTGCAAATAGTGTGCTTGAAAGCCTGTCTTAGGTTGTGGTGTTTAAATTAAAGATGTATTTGATGAAGTGAAGCTTTATGAATGTGTGAGTTAGTGGACTGAAAGCTATATGTTGTCCAATATGTCACTGGCTTAGAGAGAGAAAAGATGTACCAATGGACTGAGTGTAGCTGGTTCACATGGCTGATGATTGTAGAATTTTTAATGTCATTTATGTGTTCCATTACTAAAATGGATTATTGACTAGTCAGTAAGCAGTAAGTAGAAATCTGAGTTTAAATAGTGTGTTCTTTTGTAGAGCAGGGCTCAGTGTAAGTGCTAAATGCATGAGAAAAAACACTTAAGAAAAAAGCCTTAAAATTTTCATAAAATTATTATAATATCACTTATGAGATGATAGTCTCAAACCCCAGTATTTTCTTTTTCTTTAAACTAAATACCCTACTTAAGACACTCTGAAAAGGTGTTGTTTTCAAAGTGTTCTGTATATGTTTTCTTTTAAAATCAGTATCTTGTAAGGTAAAATAAACCCCTGTAATTTCTTTTAGATAATCCTGTCCAAGCAGCTGAAATAATAATAAAAAAAATAATAATGAAAAAGAATGTTTAAGCTTTATTAACCTTTTACTTGGAAGAATCAACTGCTATTTTTATAACTTAGAAGAGGGCTGAAAAGGGTTGTTATTTTTTTCTTGCAGACTAGTTTCTGGCATTCATTTCATGGCAGTGATTTTTCTCTTCTGAAGTCAAACTGTGTAGTTACAAAAGGTCTTGGGGGTGGGGGGGGCTGGGGGGGTGGGAGGCGGGGGAAGCTTTAATTAAGAAGAAAAAGTCCAGATAAATATAAATGTAATATCTGTTTTGTCATCTCCAGTCAGACCTGGAAGACTTATGGTTGCTTCAGGTTCTATATTTAGAAAGATGCATAAAATACATGAAGTTTAGGTCCTTATTTTAGGTACCTAGTCTTTGCAGCTCCCAATTACATACAACAATGTGATGGGAGTGATTCAGAGAAGGAACTTTCTGAGGTGGCCTGTGGAGGAACATGGTTCATTTTCCATCCTTTAATCGTAGTAGGCAGCCTGGGGAGGTGGTCCAACAAAACCAGCCACGTTAGATGCCAAAGGCTGAGGAAGGTGAGCACTTGTCATAGATGATCTCTGCTTGCAAAGCAACTGGCTGAACATTGATGTGATACCCATCCAAATCATGGTCTTCCTGTGTGCTTGAGAAGGGACCACAGGCTTGTGGGAGTCAACTGGTCTTGTGTGTGGTGTGGATGCAGAGCCAGTCTGACTGCTCAGAGCTGATAAATCAGAAGCAGTTCCAGACCAATGGGAAATCATTCTGGAGCCTTTACACATCCTCCTCTTTGATGTTCTAGGTGTAATGCACTGTTGAAATAAACGGGCATGGATGCTGAGGCATATATCTGTGAATATATAGAAATATATGTGTGTATGCACATGTATCTTCTCTAAGCTCTGTGCCTGATTGTTAGCTCCACCTGACAAATTGCTTCAGTTTTGCTTTCAGAACCACTGAAACAGAACTGTATGAACAGATATTCTTAAACTGTATGGCAACTGTATAGAAAGTAATGATGTCCAAGTCAGATAACAAATGGAGCAAGTTTGGGGCGAGCTGGAGTGTTGAGGTGTTGTCTGAGGTGGTAATAGAAGACAGTGGATGTTTAATGAGTAATTATGGAGATGGGAGGAAAGAGGGAAGCAATACATCAGGTTGAGACTGGAATAGGTGTTTTATTATGCATAATTGTGTATGAACCAATGATTAAGACAAAGAGCCTCTCTGGGCTTTCAGGCTGTGCTTGTCAGCATGGAATCTAGTCATGTTACTCCACTGCTAACTATAAATATTGTGGCTTTTTTCAGGTGCTGTGGATCTTTTGATAAATACCTTCATAAATGCTCAAGCCTTAATTTTCTGATGCGTTATTAACACGGGTATTGTATCTGTGCACTTTAATGTTTTAAGCTAAATAGTACAAGGAAGGCTGAGCAAAAGAAGTACAAGGATCAAAAAAACATAGGAATTGGTACTGTTGTATCCAACACAGTCTCTTCCCAAACATTCAGTAAGATTATTTTTTTTTTTTTTTGGCCTTGTGGTGAAAGAGTAAATTCTTATTTTGTAACAGTTTGTAAAACAGGAAGATTTGTCCCCCAGGTACATTTTTTTTGCCCTCATCACCACATTTACTGCTCATAGAAAGGAAAGAACTACTAGAGGAAAGATGTGTCACAAAAGATTCAGATGGAACATTTTCAGACTTTTCCAGCACCTTCAAATTGTTCATAAACTCCCAAACTAAAATACCACTTGACTTGCACGGTGATGTGCATTTGAAAGGATCTCGTCTGTACCCTTTGCAGCATGTCCATGGACTTCTGCTTGCTCTGGGTTCAGCAATAACATGCCTTGCAAAGGCAAGAGGTAGCTTTCACTTTTAACACGGAACAGTCAGTCCAGGTGCACTGTGAGCCCACCAGCAGAGAACAGCTTGCATTGCTGCTTTCCCTTATTGCACTGGTTCTAAGGAATAAGTAAAGAAATATTTTCTCCTGATACTTTTTATCAATGCTGAATTCACCCAAGTGAGGTGGAGATGAGATATGGGGAATTGCCAGGCTCAGTCTGACCTTGGTGTACCCACAGCAGCACCTGTCTGTGGCACTCAGAGCAGCCCCATGTGTTCCAGAAGAAATTAGTAAACCCTGAAGTATAGATATTTTTCTAATTTTTTATTAGCATTAACTATTATAACTCTGGATATCCATATCTAGATAAGCAACAGAACTCTCTTTGAATGTTTTGACCACAGGGGCAGCCTGTGGCAGTAACTTCAGCAGTTGAAATGGCAACTGTAGTGAAAAATATTTCCTTTATCTTTAGTTTTGAAAATATTTTCTCTCCTTTTTTTTCCTGTTTCCCCCCTTCATTTTCTTAGGGCAAAAAACATTGTTATCATGTTCTGTGACTGTGAGCACACAAAGCTCCCTGTTCTCATTTTCCAGAAAACATGCTTCTTTTTTTTTTTTTTCTGTTTTCTAAAACATGCTTTTTTGTCTTTTCTAAGACAAAAGATTTCCATTCTTCCAATTGTTCGTCTTATTAAAATTTTCCCAGTCATTCTTATTACCTGCTTCTCAGTACCCTCCAGTCCAGCAGTTACCCTGTTGGAAGCAATGTTGTGGTCTGTCTTCTGCATCACAGAATCACTTAGGCTGGAAAAGACTTTAGGATCATTGAGTTCAACCATTAACCCAGCACTGCCAAGTCCACCATTAAACCCTGTCCCTACTTGCCACATCTACCCCCAGGGATGGTGACTCAACCACTTCCCTGGGCAGCCTGTTCCAGTGCTTGACAACCCTTACAGTAAAGAAATTTTTCCTAATATCCCATCTAAACCTCCCCTGGTGCAACTTGAGGCCATTTCCTCTCATCGTATCACTTGTTACCTGGGAGGAGAGACCGACCCCACCTGCCTACACCCTCCTTTCAGGTAGTTGTAGGGAGCGATAAGGTCCCCCTGAGCCTCCTCCTCTCCAGGCTAAACCCCCCCCCCCAGTTCCCCCAGCCGCCCCCTACCAGCCTTGTGCCCCAGCCCCTTCCCCAGCCCCTGCCCGGCTCTGGACACGCTCCAGCCCCTCAGTGTCCCTCCTGTAGCGAGGGGCCCAACCCTGAACACAGGGTTTGAGGGGCGGCCTGACCAGGCCGAGCACAGGGGGATGCTGTGTGTGACCCCCGGGCAGGGCCCGGCACGGGGCCGGGGTGACCCTCACACAGCTCGCTTGGCCCCTCGGCCCGGCCTGCCCAGACCCTGCAGAGCCCCCTGCGCCGTCCAACTCGGTGTCATCTGCAACGTACTGAGGGTGCACTCGGATCCCCTCGTCCAGATCATTGATAAAGGTATTAAACAGCACTGGATGAGACAAACACTGATTTATAGGTTATTTCCTGTATAGTACTCAATCCTTTTCTTCCTGCCTCTCAATATTACACTTTTCTTTGAGCACATCTTCATATTATACAAAAATATTGGCTAAGGATCCCTAACTGAATCCATATCTCTTACCTGAAATGATACAGGGTATGTAAAAGTTGACAAGGGTGAAGATGGATGAGAATTTCTCCTTCTCCGCTTTACTTCGCATTCTGACAACGTAATGCCTAACTTATGATTTTTCCACTAATTTTTTTAGTGGAATAGGTGTTTCTAGTGTTCCTCCTTCAGTCCTGGCCTTGCAGTTGATTGATCCGGAAAATACTGTGTAGAGTAGATTTTGTCATCTCTCTGCTCTCCCTCTCTTTCTGTTGTACTTATAAATGTAATAAACTGGTGCAGATGCAACTCTCTGTTAGCCTACAGAAATACGGCACATAGACTTTTCATCTTAACCTTTGTCTTCCATCTCTTAGCCAGTGTTTGATCCAATTAATTTGTTTTCTATATCACAGTACAAGCAGGAGTATTTTCTGCTATTTTTCTGGCATCTGCCTGTAATCACAAATGCATTCAAGCCTTGTCACAGCTTTTGATTTTAATTCTTTTGTGCCAAATGTATAAAAAACCCTCCCCAAAATACAAAACCTCTACAAAACTTTCAGAGAGCACACTTCGGCATTTTGCTGCCTATTCATGTGAAGCGTACATCCAAACAAGTGGTACTAAATGTGCTTTTATTTATGTGCTGTGCAGCCTACGGCCTTAAGAGCATGGGTCTGTGTGACTGGTCAGACACAGAGACATGGAAGGAGGCTATCTGAAGAGGTTTAAATGCCAGCATGAGTATTTATTGCTAGTTATTGTCTCCTGTCTCATCTTCGTTGGGATGCTCATGGACTTGGCATGGTACCCAAGCCAATTTGACAGCATCTAAATTCTCTGTTCCCCTCTAGTGTGCAGCTCCAGCTGCTCCTGACATGCTTTCTCTTCCCTCCTGACATGTTTTTCCTTCCCTTGGACCATACAGGCAGCACAGATCAGGTACTTTGGATCCTTAAGGCTTTCAGAGCCTCTTCCTAGTGCACGGGAGCCATCTAGCAGAGGGCTTGATTGATATTTTTACTAGCTTTTTGTCAAAGCGGGAAAAAGCTGTACTATCAAAATTGGGTGTGTTTTCTAGGCTATGGTGACTGCTGAGCCCTGGCTGGGAAATTGCTTCTATGGCTTTTCTCAGCCATGGGAGAAGCACTGGTAGGAGTCTACCTGTCTAAGGACACTAGAGCTTAAGGAGACTGCTTTCCTCCCTCCTCCCAGCCCCTCGGTATCTCCTACAGGACAGCTCAGGGCTGTATTTATCCTAATGTCACATATTAGCCAATGCTGTATGTAAGATTCTTAAAAAAAAAAAAAGCCATCCCCTTAATCTCCGTCCCCTCTACCCACACAACCATCCTCACAACTAACTCTTCCTGTTCATTTTTAAGTGGAGTTTTGAAAATGTCCTTCCAGACAGTTCTGGGGTATGGTGGCAGGAGAGAGCTGGGCCAGAAGTGAGTGCCTGGGGAAAGAGGGAGGGAAGGATGGGAAGCAAGGAGAGCACCTGAGAGCCTGCAAAGCCCAACAGAAGGGTCGGCAGCAGCAAATGCCAGGGGACAGCAGAAGAGAGGCTGATCCCCTGTCACGGGGTGGGCAACAGGAGAGTAACTGATTATTATAATTATTTGCAGTCCCCTTTAACAAGGAAGAAGTAACTGGCAGTGCCATTTATTCCCAAGCATTCTTCCCTAATAATACCCTTAATACAGCCTGTTCCATCGCTTTTGTGAGGCATGTTTTTCATCTTCAAACTCAATTTCATTTATTAGAGACTTCACCGTATGTGACAGAGTGTGCATGCAGCAAGTGCAGCAAGGATTCTTTTTAATTATTATGTATTACCAAGAGGTACAGTGTGTTTGTGCCGGTGGGCGAAAGGGCGAGGAGGGGGTGTTATCTATTTTGTTTCTGTGTCACGTATCACAACTGTAAGGTGATGGGGCTTTCTGAATTGCATTTTAAATTTGGAATCAGGACGTTTGGTGGCTGGCAGTGCTTTGTGCCAGCCATAGCACGGGGAGAAAGTCCCCCAACCAGTGAGCACCCATGTGCCTGCAATAAATAGTCTCAGATAACAGACACCTCTCTGAAGTTTTTGTTCGAAAGTCAGCCAGAGGACTCTTCTCCGGGCAGTCACTAATGATATTCGAATGCGTCTCTTTGTGCAAATGTGGCAATATATACTTGGTTTTCAAATTGGAATGAATTTGTTGTAAGATGAGTCAAAATAGCATTTCAGTTGGGTGTTCAAAGGAGGAAGAGAAGCTGGACTCAGAAACCATGTATTTAAGCGGACTGTAACCTTTTTCATTTTTCTGAACTAGAAAATTTTCCTTTCCTTTGCACAGAAATGAGGACTTCTACCCTGCAGCTTTAGGTACCCCACTGGCTTTCTGCTCAGTGGTGTGATGTAGGTGTGGAAAGTATAAGCTGGAGCATAATTTTAATTAGAATTATTTATTTTTTTGAGGAAGTTTGTGGTTTGGGTTTTTTTTAGCTTGACATGGAGCCGTTGTGAATGTTTGCTCTGTTAGAATTGCCTGGTGTGGAAGAGAGCAATGCAGAAACATGTAAGATATTAATAAATCAGGAAAAAAAAAAAAAAAAAAACAACAAACCAAAAAACAGAATGAAACAGCAGCAGTGATGAGAAGCTTGAGGAATTGACTTTGGAAGGAAGACATTGCAAGAATAGTCTAGAGGGATTTGTGTATTTTCTCACTACTTGCATACAGCAGCTTTAAAAACACGGTCATTGCTGCGTGCTTGGAGCAGTGTAGGAGGCAGAGCATGGATTTGCAGGAGACACAGCAACTCATGGAAGGAAAAACAGGGTAATATATTTTCATCTTCCTAATGCTGTTGCAGCCTTAAGCCTTAAGGGACTACCGATGGTTAGGGCTGCTCCCAAGCTTCTTGGTGTCCCTGGAGAGCCAGGAGCTCTGAGGATGCTGAGGGGATTGAATTACTCTGGGTTGATGTAACTGTAACTGAGAGCTGGATTAGTGAACATAATTTCCTGGACTGTGTTTAGTGTAAGGTCCTTTCACTCTGGTGATGGGGAAGAGCAGACGTTACTCCACTCTGCAGTCATGGTTGCTGTCTGGGCTCCATGTCACATCTAAAGACAGCTATCAGTAGCCTCAACCAAATAATAATGTAATATCTAACAACTGTGCTGCGTAATATTTATCATTAACCCTTTCCTGAAAACAATTAAGGGAATTCATTGGAGGAGTGTTTATTCTTTGATGCTACAGGTGTGTTAATGTCAATACTAAGGAAGATGTGATCCATGGTAGATGGAGATAAACCTCTACTTCTTCCCATTTAGACTAGTTGTGGTGAGGTTATGGTAGTGTGAGCTTTGTCATACCCTGTACACAGCAAAGGGTGTGGGTTTGTGGCTTTGGGTCAAATCTGGCTGTTGCTGGTCCTTGAGCCACTTTGGCTGAAGCAGTTGCCATTATCTCATTGTCATTTGTAGGTCGACAAAACTCTGTAAGAAGGTAGTAAGCTGCTTGTGAGCACTCACTTTACAGGATTATTTTACTGAACTCAGCAGCTTTAAAACACAAGCCCTGGGAAGACAACAGCAACATAGTGGATTCATCATACACCTGTTTCATGGTAGCGGAATCAACCTAACACAAGTAATGCAATGTCAGGAGCATTGGAGATACAGGGTCTTAGCATGTATTTATAAGGCTCAGGCACAAATGTGCATATGTTTTGGAGAATATAGCATCTGGTTATTAGAAAACATATTTCTGTTGAATTTTTGGCTGCTGATTACTGACAAAAAATGTTTTGTATTACTGAAAAATAGATGAGTTTATTTGGCAACAATGTAGTAAATATTGTGGGACTGACCAGAAACTGATATGAAGCCAGTGTTATTGTGGCCTTTTTAAAAAAAAATATTTTAATATGATCAAGTAGTTACCTTGCTCTGGAAATTCCTGTAGAAAAGTTCCTAAAAGGCCTTGTATACACGGTAACTGTGACATCAACATTTTAGTAAAGCTGATAAAAAAAAAAAAATATTAGAATTTCCTTTGGAAAGAATGGCATGTTGTATAAAGATTATGTACACACACACACGCATACAAACAATACTGTTTTGCCTTGATTTTACTTCAAAAAAATGAAAAAATCTAATATGGAGGTTTTCAGTTTTGTCTTCCACTTTTGTTTTCCTGTTTTGTTTTCCACTGACATGCTGAATTTTTTCAGTGAAAAAAATGACAAAACAAAACAAAACAAAACCTATTTGCAATCTTGCAAGACAATGAAAAAGTCATTGTGGTTTCAGGTGGCGTTGATCGGTTTGAGCAGTCCATGTTTCAAAGAGAAAATCCTACTGTAAATGAAAAAGGAGCTTTATGTTCTTTGTCCATGTTAGAGTTAACTGATGGGAAGCAGAGGCCACCGGTTAATACAATACAGAGGTGGTTTGTTCTTAAAAGCAGGAGTGATGACTGTTTGCTTCTTAAAGACCTCTGATTGCCTGGCATCCTTCATTGAAATCCAAGCCAACTTGCTTTGAATGACAAATTGATTGTTGTGCACATTTTTGATAATACAGCAATTTGTCTCCTTGGGCCTAATACTCTAATCCCCCCTTCATTTGTCAGCAGGGAATCGGCAATCCGGCTCTTCCTCAGGCTGAGGTTTGGCATGGCAGCTGTGACACGCTGCTGTGCAGCTGCAGACCCCGTGGTGAAGATACCCCCTCCCAGCAGCATCTACGCCCCGGTTCCTCAGCACAGTTCATAGCACTCTTTGGTGCCTGCCACGTTGCTTGGTTTAGAACTGTAAATTTTTAAGTCCACAACAGACAATAGAATTTTGTCTGTTCTTGAGATTTTAAATTTCTTGTTGGCCGAGTCTCCTTTTTTTCTCTTCACATCTGTCTTCTGACTCTGTTCTCGTCTTCTGATTTGACTGACCAGGAGGTGTTGGTTTAGTCTTCAACCAGCACTGTGCTCCGGAACTTCAATCAGCCCTCAAAGAATGTGGTTAACACACGGACAGATCTATGGTCCTCCCACTCTTGGCATTTGCAGTATGAAAAGTTCCCAGGGGGGAGTGCACGTTGGTGAAGTTCAGGGTACCCCATGTAGTTATGCCACTTGTTAAGAAGGTGTAGAACCTCTGCAGTCATTTATCTCGTCTCATGGTTGTGCTGTATTTCCTCTGTAGCAGAGTCTGGTGGGTCAGTGTCACTAACTCTGTGTATCCCCCCCAAAGGATAGCATCTCTCCTAAGAAATGCAGAAGTCTTGCGCTAGCAGAAGTGGAGGGTGAAAGGAGGTGGAAGAGGTGGCATCCTTCCCGCTTCTGTGGTGATTGACCACAGGTCCTTTAACATATTGAATACCTGGGTGTTGCTGTCAGTCAAGGTGTTTCCGTAGAAAGCCCACATGTGAGACAAAGTGGAAAAGCATACAGTCAGAGCAGGATATGCGCCCTGATAACTTGTGAACACCATCACGTGCCCTTGTAACCACAAACTCATGGACAGTAATTCCCTCTTGGCATGCAGCAGGGCAGGGCTTTTCCACTGCTCGCAGCTTACTGAGAAAGCCACAGCACATCTGTTCGGTGGCTTGAGCCATTGAGCATTCTTTGCATAGCCTGCCTGGATAAGCTGTCACTCTTAATTTTTAAAACATTTCACAACAGAGGGTTAGCCTAGAGTGGAGAACCTCTTCTGAGCATCATCTGCGGAGGCCCCTCTGCTCACAAACACATGCTGCGTAAGGCTGCCACCATCATGCCTTATATCAACAGGGGATCACATGCTCTCTGTGCACCAGGTTATCTACCCTCCACCACTCAGCTACTGGCCTCTGTTTTGCATTTATTATGTTCCTAGAGCAATGCTTTTATCTGTTCATCCATGCTGCATTTCAGGTTTTAGAGATGCTCTTTAGAACATCTCCTTTTCTTCAGACTCTCTCTGGAAAACTGATCTTGCTTATCCTTTTGAGAAGTTTGCCTTGTGTTCTGTTTTTTTGAACTTTTTTTGGCTGGGGATGGGAGAGGGAGTGTGTACACAGAGGCTTTCATTAGCCTGGGGATGGCTAATTTCCTTAAGCCTCATTGATAGTCAACCAGGGAATGATCCAGAGGACTTTAAATTTAGCTTGCTTCTCGTGAGTCCCCCTTGAGAAGTGTGTGTCTCTCTCCGTTGCCTTTACAGATGACTACATTGACAAATATTTGTCTTTATGAATACTTCCTTGTTTGTTTGATCTGTAACAAGGTGCATTTTTCTGATTCTTTCGCTTCATGCTGTGTGTTTTCTACGCTGAGCAGAATCCGCCAGATTGGGGGAGTGGGCTGCTTTGTTAGTATTATTACATTTTGACTTATAGTTGGTTGCATTTTTAACCTATGAGTCAGAATTGCTATCACAAACTTCAATTAATATGTATCTCATCAGTGTAGAGTTTAAAAGTTACAGGCAAGCTTATGGTTTGCTTTTGCTGCGTAGTGCTATACTGTATTCAGTAGCAACATTCTCAGTTAGAGCAGCCAGGGACATGGCTGGATGATGTTTCCTTACAAACATTGCCCACAGCCTTGCTGCCACTTTATTAAACCGGTCATTTGTGGAATACAAACAGCAAGGGCTTAAAGAGCTTTGAACACATCTATTTGTTTTTTATAATTTATGGAGGTTAAAATTAGCAAAACAAAGCAAAAGTATGCCATTCATCTCTCAATTACTGTTGCAATTGAATATGCTGGTTGGTGGATGATATTTGTGAATGTTTTAATTCCCAGAATGTACTTGTTAAAAAGCCATTTCTCTATTTCTGTTGCAGTGAACTATTTCATAAAAAATGGTACAGAAGATGTATTACTGTGTGGCAATAGCTCTGATGCTGGGTAAGTACTTAAAAAATATCATCACTTCTGGTTTGGTTTTGCTGCCATTTTTTGTTGTTTTTTGTTTTTTGGTTTTTTTTTTCCCCTATGTTTTGCTTCAGTTCTGTCCACTTCTCACCAGCATGAATTAGATATTTCAACTTCCTTGTGTCAGTCATAATAGGAGAGAGGATAGTGAAAATATTGTGCATAGCAATTCAATTTTTTGAACTGCAGGGAAGAGAAGTTTGTGTTTGTCACTTATTCAGGTCTGAAATCTTTCGGGGCCTTATTACAGTTCTTTTTCAATACATTTAATTTTCTCAGAAAAAAAACCCCAGTGAAAACTAAGTAACACTTTGGCTGAGTGGAGAGTATTTTAAAGGAAATGAAACAGGAAAGCTGGAGGGATTTAGACTGATGATGAATTCTTGGCTTTTGGCAAAGGAAGGTAAACAAATCAACAAATTCTAGTCCCCAAAATAGCATGCTTTGGAGATGGGGAAGTACTCAGTTTTGAGTTGTGATCTACATTTGTACATGATATGTTTATAGGCTGCACATGTTTCACTTTCTTATAGACAGTAAAGAGATCCAGAATAATTCCTGTGGTGTACTGACTTACTCTGCATAAAGGATTTCATTCATATCCCTACCATCTGTAGATGCTAACAGTTCCTGCTGCATCCAGTCCTCAGGGTCTAAGTGCATTATCTGAGAGTGTGATTTTATTTGACGGGTTCTCATGATCTTTATGGGAATGGAAGAGTTCAGATGTGATGGAGAAAGATGGGATCTTGTGTGGGCAGAGGAGATTATAAACCTTGTAAAGCTTGTAGGCTGTTAAGAGTTGTAGGAAAAGGAAGAAAAGACCTTAGAGTGGTGGGATGAATGAGATTTTGATCTAAATATGTGAGAGTATTTGAACCAGGGAGGTGGGTGACCTAGGTCAAGTGAGGAGAGGAGTTGAGATGATCTAATTCTGGAGGGAGATGTTTTGAGTTGGTAGAACTAAATGTAGAGACTGGGAAAAAGAAAGGTGTAAATTAGGAAGAACTTAATGTGAAAAGAAGAGAGGCATGTGTGCACAGAGAGGCAGCAGGAAGATGAAGGGAAGATAAAAATCTAAACTTGCTTGTGGACAGGCAGGTAATAAAAGCCGCAGGGTCCTGAAGAGATGCTTTATGTTCTGCTGCCACTGTCTGTATCTGTATTTACATAGGACAAAGAGAAAGCTGAAGTGTCAGCCTTCCCTCTGCATGTCTTGTGGTCTGATCTGTATTACCAGTCTGATTTAGACTGTAAGCTCCTTGGGCAGAGGGCCATGCTTTCCTCTTTGTTTGTTCCACAGAAGGTACAATGTCAGCATTCATTAATTAAGTGCTTTGTTGATTGTAATACATTGCATTTATCCAGGCTCAGGCTGGACTCCAAGACTATTGGGATGTTTCCCGGGGATCCCAGGATTTGGCAATGTACCTATGCTGGTGGACTTCAGCCTTTGCTAGTCAATAGGCAGTAATACGGAGGAAAAAAAATGTTATGCACAGCAACAATATTTTGCACATCACAAAATATTTTACATTGTTCTCTCTGATGACCTGAACCATGGTGGTGGCAGGCTGCTAAGGTCATGAGCAAATGGCAGAAGGGTTAACTAGGTTATAGGTAGTTTGTGAGGCATAGTTTAGGGACTACTGCTTTGGAATCATCCAAGTGGTGGGAAGTTTAATACTAATGCAATATTCATGGAGCATCTGTATATCAGTAGCCTGTATGGATTTAAGGGTTGGATTAAGGGCATATGGGCAAAACCACCCTTATTTCCTTCCCTAGAAAGTCAATAAAATGCAACGTGTCAACAAAAAGCAGTAACTGAAGAAAACCTCCAATGGAGGCACTCTCCCCATGAGAGGGTCACAGCCTGAAACAGCCAGGGAAGAACTTCCAGCTCTGGTGTATAAGAAGATGAAAATGCCACCCTCACACCTAAAGCCTTTGTGCTTGTTTTGATAAATACATCAAAACTATTAGTGTCCGTGCCATTAAGGGAAACCCACATTCCCTTTACGCACCAGTTCTTTCTTCTTCAGGCTCTTGTTGTTTTAGTTAAGGATTTAATACCACCTGGTAAGGTTTTAAATGCCTAAAATGGGGATAAATATTCCTACTTACAGTGGGGTTTTAGCTCAGGACTGGCAAGCGTGGTCTCATCTGTTATACCTTGCACAGAGTTCCTGTCAGTCATCCTTTCCTGTTGTTTAATGGCATGAAGACAATTAGGAAGATGATCCTAAGGACTCAGAGGACCTGCAAAGTCATATGTTCCCACCTGTTCAAATAGACAGACCAATCATCTACAGGCTGACGCACCTAACAGAGTGGATTTATTTTCTCTTACCCTTCAACGGTCAAAGCCAAGAGCAAGTGCATTAAGTAGTAAAACACAAAATCTGAATGTGTGGGACCTTTCGGGACAGGTTGCACCACAGGATCAAGGGAGGTGAGTTAACAGTGAGAGGTTGCATCAGGTTGTGGTTGCCCCATCTATTAGTAATGAAATTCATGACAAGTGAGGATGCTTAAGTTGGGAACCCATCAAGGCATGAAGAAGGCAGGGTATGGAAAGACAGCTGGCAAGGCCACTTCTGGGTGTTCATAGCATTTGTGGAGCTTGCTTCTGCTCCCAGTCTGGACCTTGAGTTTATTAGCCTCTGGGGTATGCTGAGGACCCAAAGGAAATGGGCAGTGTTGTATGTGCAGTCCTGCAGGGATTTGTTGTTAGAGTGAGGGATATCTGTGTTGTGGCCAGGGTATTAAATCTTGAGGTAATTGACAAAGCCATTTTAGTGCATTTTTAAAAGCATGCTAATGACACTCTGAGGTTTGGCTGGTTGCTGTTATTATAGAAGAGTAAAAAAAAAAATCTAAATAAATCTACTATGGCAATTATTAGGTGATGAGACTCAGATGGTCTAATGTAACAGTGTGTAGTGATGGAGACTGCAACCTGAGCTGGAGTAGCAGGCCAAAATCAGCAGGGAAATGATCATCACTGGATGCTATATCACAGACAACCCAATTATCTCCAAGGTGGGGGCTTTATTACATTACTAGGAGGGACTGTTTTCTGAACAAGCACCCAAACTGCCAATAAAGCAGGAGGTAATGGATCTAGCTAATATTGATTCTAGTTCAGAAGGGATTTGGATAGATGTATGTCACTTAGCAGCAGCAAACATGTCTTTACTACTTTACCTGGCAAATGGAAGAAAAAAAACATGTATGTTTTTAGGAATGCTCAAGCAACCTCAGGAAGATTCTTCAAAAATCACTCTGCGGGGATGTGGTAGGAATGTCGGGGAGACGGCATATTTCTTAGCTGCACAAGGACTAACCTATCCGTGTGGTTTGCCATGTGATGCCTCAGAAACTTTCTTCAGGATACTTGAAATTTGATTTTTCTTCATTTAATCAGATAGAACTTCTGCGTTGTTTTTCATTTTGTTTATCCAACTGCATTTTCCCCGTTGAAGTACTGCAAGAATTTGCTTTGTATTTACAAGGGACAGAAAGTCCAATGGAAATAAGAAGTAATGTTTGGAGAAGAGAGAAAATCAAATGATTGTGATCAAAGATGTCCTTAGGTACAAAGTGAATGCTAGTGATGTGTGCTCGATGTTTCACAACAAGCACACTTAGAGCACTACATTAATGGAAATATCATCTGCTCAGAGGTGTGTGTCACAGGCTGGTCAGAGAGTGGAAGCAGTGCTAAGTCCAAGGCTCTTTTAGCAATAAAAATGTAGTTTATTTGCATAACTATTCATGTTTCTAGATGTCTTTTGGGGTTAAATTTGGTTGTTCCTTTGGATATGGCTGCACTGAGAATTATCCAAGTTGGTTCTTTTTGCAATTTCACCTGCTTTGATTTGATTTGATTAAAATACATGGAGAAAGCTCAGACAGTCTGATTTTCAAAGGAATTACAAATTCCATATATTTGCTTTTCAATTTAATTCCTAGTGTATCGCTCATCCAATTTTGAACACCTTGTTTTAGCCCTGAGGAAGATCCAGTAAAGATCTGGTACTACGATGAAATATTTGGAAGATCTTAGCTAGCAGCAGAAGCTGAAAGCTGCTATAGCCTTGGTGAAATCTGGTTTTAGCATCAAGTGGAGGATGCTTTGTAAGGGCTACAGAACCGCAGGTAACAGCGAGCAGCACCATACACTGCCTATAACCAGGCATCACGAGCCTTTTGAAGGCATCTACCCTACTGTGTGAAAGTGGCCCTTGGGAGCAAAGTTAAGCCGTATCCACAGATGAGTATTTACGGTAATAGTGCCGAAGGGAAGGCCAGTAGTTGGATGCAATGCTTTACAGTGTGTCCAAGGACCTACAGCAAGGACAAATCCGGGCAGTCAGCACCTAGCTTCAGGCAACGGGACATGGCCAACACCAGGCAAAGAAGAGAGGGAGCCTCCAAGGGCACTGCTCTCAGGAGAAGATGCAATCCTGATCCCACCTTCAGGTCCAGCGAGGCATCCTGCTGGAGCAGGTCAGCCATGCCTCTACCAGGCATCACCCTGCTGCGATCGTTGGACCAAATCTCCCAGCGAGTGGGATGTGGGAAGCGTTTCATGTCAGGCCACAGCTGCAATTACAGCTTGCTCCACTGCCATGGCTGTTAACTGTTCATTTCGATGAGATGAGTCCTGTGCTTACTCACAAAGACTTTCAGGGGCTGCAGCATCTTGGAATTACCTGTCCAGGAGAAAGGAAGATACATTTCAGTTCTAAAGCACTTCCACTTTTATCCTGTTGTAATTTCACAGGGACATTTTTCTGCTGTGCTTAGACTGCTGTTTTTTCTTCCCCTTCTGCCTGAAGGTTTGGAAGAGCAATAGAAACAGCAAGGAAATTTGTCCATTAGGAGAAAGAGAAAAAGACAAGATGCTATCAATGTACGAAGTAAACAAGCTGACAAAAAAGAGAACTTATCATTGTTCTTTTGACTTTTTCACTGGCAACTACAACAGGGAGCTGGCTTTTCAGAAAAGTGTGCGTTGTTTTAAGTCAGTTGTGTCCCCTTTGGATCTCAAGGTCAGACTGCTTAATTTTTTTTTTCCCCTTTCACATGATATGTCCTATATATTCAGCTCATGGGCAGGAATAGTCTACAAGATCATACTGACAATGAAAGCACATTTGCATCATGTCTGTACTGATATTACCAAAAAGACTAGTGAACAGGAAGGAAAAGCAGCCAGTAAAGCTACTTCAGGATGCAACAAGAAAGCACCTTTGGCAACTGCATCCTAGTAACTGTTGCTATAGAAACTTTAGCTACCTTTATCCTCACTATGACCTTGATTTTTCTTAACAGGGTACATTAAAATAATGTACAGCATGGGGCAAGATTCTATATGGTTTGGTAAATTCTGCTGTCACTGAACTTATTGCATATAAGGGATGAAGGAGCGACCATGTGGTCTAGTGCTTCTCAAAGTTTTTGAGCAAGTCCTAACACTTTCTAAGGTATCATCAGAAAAACCCCACTTTGTTTCCTTTTGTGTGGGGCATTTTACTAAGGTAATTAATACGAGCACATAAAATGGCATCAAATGCCTGTTTTCATAGTCACCATGAGCACTGAAAGCAACATTTTTACGGGAGGTTCTCCGTGCTACCATACTATCAGCAGATTCATGTCAGCATATACAGCGATGCAGCACTTTGATCTCCTGAGATATAGCATCATTCTTTTGCCTTTATGCATCCTCCATGCAGTGATTTAAAGTCCCTTGCAGAGGCTTATCGCACCCCTCAAGGGTAGAGGGGAAACATGCACTGTGCTGAGGAGCAGCGCTCCTATCAGACAATAATTTGCAGAGCCCAGCGCTGCAGCTCGTGCCCAGCCCTTGGCAGGCAGAGAGCCTGGAACAATGTGTATGTCTGCCAGAAGAACATGTCAAACAGCATGCTCTCCCACAGCTCTTAGTCCCCTGGCTACCAGCAAACACGCCTAGTAACACAGCCACAGCCACGCTGGAAACGGGGGAACTGCACCAGAGAATAATGCGCCCAGTCAGTTCTTTTATTCTGCTGCTGGCAATTAGGACTGCTGCAGCTCTGAGTTGCCTGCCCTTAAATCTTATTAATAATTTATTTTAAAAATGTATTATTACTGCTATTGTTATTATTAGGTTTTGTTTTCTTAATATAAGAAGGCCTCACATTCAGGCCATGTTGTGTGGGATGCTGGACAAGCAGGGTGAGAAGAGCTCTGCTCTTGTGGGCTTGGAGGGTTTGTGTTTCAGAGGTGCAGTCCATGGATGGGTGGGGTGGAGATGGTACTCAGCTTAGTTACACATACGTACTCCTAGGGAGTGACATGAATGGGTAAGGTCAGGAGAAACAATCTGTTGCTTGCAGGTGATCTCTGGACTAGCCAGCACTGTCAGGCAGGTCATGGTCTGTTTAGGTGTGTTTAGCTTGCTGCATGAATGGGTCCATCACAGGGAACGGGGGACTGGGGAGCTTTGGCATGTACCCAGTGGGACTGGTGTGTTCATAACACCAAATTCAGTGTGATGGGGTATTGGACTGGAAAGGCTGGTGGAGTGAGGAAAAGGATACAATCCCCAAGTGTGACTTCTTCAAATGTCACAAAAGCATAGGAATTTTGGAAAGAATGAAGTGTGTTGTTTAAACTACCAGAGCTAATAATGTAATTACACCCCAGATTAGTAAGCAGTATTAATGAATTTAATACAAACATTCAGACTGCGCAGCATACCTTAAGTGAATTTAACTAGATTCTGATGTAAATCACATAAACTTTTCCATCTACTCTGTTGGTTACAGTGACAGGACAATGGGGATGGTTTGCTCATGGTGAGAAAGACTCTCACTTGAGTTTGAGAAAAAACAGAAAGCATGTCACCTGAAAGATGCTGCAGGGGCCATGGGCATAACTTTAAGTATTATACAGGCTTAGGGGCAACAATAACAGTCCTCACTCCTAGGGATCTGCTGTGTATTTGGAAGATCATGTCTCTAGTTAAACAGCAGCAGAAGGGATTAAATCCAAATCCACTCAATTCTTAAGGATGGGTAATATTACCTCTTAGTCAAAGCTGTAATAAGCTCATCAGCCACATGAGAGAAGCAGACTTACTAGGGGCTACAATCTTCATTAAGCAGTAATCTACCATTATGTTTATGATGATAAATTATCGCCCTACATTTTATTTGATGGGGTAGACAGAAGATCTGCTGTTTGGTCACTGGGTTGAGTGAGAAGAAATGATAGTTTCCTTACCCTGCTGTAGCATGAAGTCTGAAAAAGCCACATTGCAGCAGAGGGAGTTCTTCCGCTCACTGCTTATGTGCATGCATGGAGGGGTCTGATGTCTCAGGCTGAAACCAGTGGTTTTCCATCTGCCTGAGCAAGTAGCCAGTGGGGGAGGCTGAAATGTTTTTCCTGGATACAAGTCAGTGGCATGCACAGGTCAGTGGGTGCTCTGAGTCTGTGAGCAAGCCTGCTCATGGGCACCTCCTTCCCTTTTCTCCTCCAGTTTCAGCTCCTGGTTGATGTTGCTCTTTATTCTCATCTTTTCTTCTTCTTCTTTTCCTTCTTCTACTTTTTGTTTGTTTGTTTCTTTCTTTTCTTTCTTTCTTCCTTTCTTTCCCTGCCACCAAGCCCCCCCCCCCCCCCCCCCCGCCCCCGGCTACAGCATTTGGCTGGATTTGCTTGCACTTCCTTCCTTTCAGACCATTCAAATTCTCTCTTACCCCTTAGATGCCTGGAGTGAGAACTGCTGGGGGCTCCTAGTCAGACCTATCTGATGCGAAGGGTGCTTCTGTGAGCCAGATGTTGGCTCTCAGGTGGTAATTAATGGAGAAATGTAATTCAGACCCTCTAATCACAATTATTCTTTTAATATAACAACTTAAGAAAGAGCAGAGGAAGTAGAGTGACCTGTGACTTTCAGGCAGACTGAGCACCTGCTGGCAGCAATGCCCGGCTCTGGCTGGGGTGCTGCTGCCTTTTGGGCCCTGTCTCCTACATGCACAGTCACCCTTACAACATCAATTTTTTAAAATGTTGCCCTGTTTCAGAATGGGTAGTTTCATCTCGTCAGGTAGGAGCAAAAGTTCTAGGGATCTTTGATGCCCCACAACCACTGCAGAGCATGCACTCCTTGCTTGGCTGCTGGTCTCCTCCCTCAAAGCCAAGAGAAGTGAGAAAACATTGAAAGTGCAGAGAAAACACCCAGGCCTGTGGTCTAAAGGAGATCTAAGCCTCTCTTTTGTGGCCTGAGGACTTTAGCACCAAAAGGCAGGTTGAGGAAGACTCTACCATGCACGTCAACAAGTCTTGGAGGCCATGGGCACTGTCTGCCAGCTCTTGCTGCCAGGCTTTGGAACCCCACCGTGCTTACCAGGGTGGTTTCCATTCCTCTGGAACTAGCCACGTGTCAAAGACATCGGCCATAAACATCTCAGCTTGGTTTCTGCATTCTTGGACTTAAGCTGCAACCCGAGCAGGGACATTAAGGGCCCCTTACCACAACGTTTTTGCTTTTTTAACTTTTGGCGTGTCTGTGGCATGCACTTTATCTCTCATTATTGCTTCTTTCATAAGCAATTCTGTGTAGCAAGCCATGATATGCCTTTGCATCCTAAACCACATGAAAGTGCGGCTTTTGCCTTACAGATGTCGTAGCTGACATTGCCAGCTGTTTGATGCTAACTCCTGGACAACCCTCCCCGTGCTTTCAGGGTCTGAATGTTACAATCCAGCACATGGTGGTTTTACAAATCTTCTTTTATTGCACAACCCTACTGGCCACTACAGTCTGGATCAGCAGGTTACTTGGCTTGCCTAGATTAAACTCCTGAGGCAGAGCATTTTGTAATTATGCCCCTCGGCTACAACTCTCTGGCATTCCCAACCTGTGTTATTTAAACAAGGCTGTTTCTTATGTTCTTTAATTTCCTGTACCAATGCCAGTTTACAATGGTGATTACAGCCTGATGGATAGCTAGGTAGACTGATGCTTTTAACTTTTCTGAATCAATGACACTAATTTCATTGTGATCAATTGAACAGCATCCTGTGAGGCTCCTGTGGAGGATGTTATATTTATGTAGCTTGTTGTTGTTGCCCATCCCTGAGCATCAGAGGAGAGTGCAATCCTGTGAAATGCTTCCCTGAGTTAAAAGGAGCTAAAGAGTTTGCTAACAGATCTGAAGGGGAAGGTTTAATATTCTACATCAAAGACGCTTCAGCAAAATCTTGAGACTCCTTTAAAGAGTCTTCAGAGGAAATGGTGCCATTTGCAGAATTCTATTCTCAAGTGAGAGTCATACACCTAAATTTCTGTAGAGTGTTTTTCTGGGAAGCAGCATTTTGTTTTCCTGTCAGTGTTTTTAACGTGTTCCCGTACCCCACGGGTTATCGCTTCTGTTGGCTACAAAAGAGGGTGAGCAAGAATAAGGAGTTGAAAAGTAGGATATTTTGTCTCAAGTGTCTAGTTTCTGTAAGGAGGATGTGAGCTAACATTAGTAGCATTTTTGAGCTGAAGTTCATGCTTTTTGTGCTGAAGACACCTCATTTCAATGCTCTTACACCTGAAAATAATATTAGAGAACTGTGTACACTCACTGAAGAGTCAGACAGATCTTTTCACACCAGCAATCTACTGCTGAGTGGAAAAAGGTTGAGGGATACATAAAGACAGAATGAAACACTAAAGAATACTGACTGTATTATAAACAGAAAATACTAATCTGAGCTACCATTGCTCACTTTAACAGTCAGACAAGTTGCATCTCCATGTCCTGTGGCTTTCCAAGCAGCTGTGGTAAAGTGCTTTGAGCAGTTGCTCTAATGTCCTTCTGCAATAAAAACAGAGTTTCCCTAGGAAGCATCACTGGCGGTGAACCTAAGAGTGACCTTGTAACCTCTAATCTTGTGGTGCTGAGAGGTTCCTAGGAAAATACACCTGCAATGCCTCTAATATCACCTTTCTTTCAGACTCTCTTGTTCAAAATGGTGAAGAGATTAAGAGGAAAGTCTCTCTTTCTCATATTGAAATTAATGGCAACATTTCCAGTTTGCCCAAGGTTTTAGGCAACTTATTCAGGATGAAACCTGATTTCCAACCTGCCTAGGCTTAAATTCACCATTAAAGTAATTGCCATCAAGATTCTCACAGCTGTATTCAAATGTTTTAGCCATTAATAATAACGTTGAAATGTGAGTGATGAGAGCAGCTCAGTGGAGCCACTTGGGACTGGTCTTTTGCGGAAGACTAAGACTGAACACCTCTGGACACAATCATTTAGTTTCCAGCCAAACACAGTGTGTGAGTGCAGTCATTTTCTCACAGCAAAAATAAGAAACCTTACAAAAATTTTCATGTCCTGTCCCGACACAATGTCTTAGTGCAAGCAAGCGGAAAGGGTTTCCTTCTCTGCAACCCAGAGGATCCATTACTCAGAGCTCTTAAACAGTGTCAGCAACACGTCACGGGCACTGAAGGCTGTCTGCAGCAGCAGATCAGAGACAGAAATCTCATGTCTCTATGGCAGAGAGTGACAGCAGATGCTGCCTTTGGGAGAGGTTTAGTGAAAAGGATGCCTCAAAAAAGGACATGGATATATAAGAGATTCCATGTTGCCTCTGCATATTTAAAGGGGAAAAAGCTGAGATTTCTCCATTTTATTCTCTTCTAACTCAGTAATGTTACTGTAATTTTTATTCAATTGTAGCTCTTACCAGGAAACAATAGGTAGTCGAAGTAGGAGAGATCTAGAGGAGGCATTTCTAGGCTGGCAGGGAAAAAAAATTCAAGTGTCTTTCTTTTTCTTTCTTTGTGAGATATAGTTATTATTGTCTAAATTCTCAACTGGCATTAACTGACTTGGCTCTACTGAAGGTGACAGAATCACTTATTATATTCTCACTTGTGTGTTACATTTAATTTATTAAACATCAAATGTTCTTTTTCAGTTTTCATTGCTTCTTCTGAAGACTACTGCAAACAAGGATATGCACACATTTTGCAATGCTTCAGCACTCCTTTTTTTCAGCGTTCAAAGCCGACTCACTTAAAAATTTGTGTTTGACTACTGATATTCAATGAAGATTTTTCTTAGAGTGTTGTTGAGTGTCTGATGTTGGTGGCTGACACCATAGATTTATATAACTTCAAAACGTATAGCAATGTATTCTCCTTTCAACATGCAGTACAAGGTTGCTATCCTGTGCTGTGGAAGTTTGATTTGTATCAGCATAAAACCTGATATTTAAAAAAAAAACCACCAAACTTGATTTTCACACTGAGACACACTCTGCTTTCTCAGGAGTCAATTTCTTTCTTGGGTGGCATTTTAAAAATTACTTTGCATTATTTGTATTACTACTTTGCATTTAAATTTGTGGGAATATTCTGCTTTGGTAAAAAATAGCAGTGCCTGAAACACTATGGGTTTTTGCTGGGAGAAAAAAAAGTTAAAAGCTGTACACATTGAACACACTCTACATGACTGGTAATGTGTCTGAAATGGCTGGATATTACAATAATCATCCTATCTGAAGGCAGTTCAGAAAACCTTGATTCTTCCATCTGACAGGCAGAACATCAAGCTCAGCATCTGCCAGGACAGAAGGTATTGCTCTGTTATCAAAACACTGCCTGGAACTTGGTCTCTCACAATGTCTCTGATCTCTGACAAAGTGCTTTCACAGTCCCTCTTGTTCCAGCCATCTCCAGTTGTGTTAGCTAGAATTTGCACCGAATCATACCAGGTTCATCTCTACGTGAAGCATAAGGAGACCAGGAAGAGCTGGCATTACCACAAGTTCTACTGAGAGCTGCTGCTCCAGATGATAGTTAGGTGGTTCCCACCTAATAAATTCCCAAATACTATAGGGCTCCAGGACGCTGACCATGTCCTTAATCTCATATTCTCTTCCTGTGATACATACAGCAGTAAAGCCTTTGCATATTGCTCTATGTCTTCGGTTTCTGATGGAGCATATCTTACGTTTGTAAAGCACCTTGTGATATGCACAAGTGTGGGGTCTTTTGTCTAATCATATTGCAGCTTTCTGGGAGAGAGGGTGGCTCACTGACCTGGCATCTCTCCTACCACACGTTTCACTTGATGCAATTCAGTACTTACATAGTACCACTGAGAGCATTCTTTTTCTCTTCTGACATATGGAGCTAGAAAATTACTTGTAAAGAGTCTCAAAGTTTGATGAGAGCCAGTAAAATGCATGCTATCTGCATGCCATTTAATACGTGAATCTGCAAGGCACACAAGGAAAACCTTTTCCTGGCAGAAATAGAAAAAAATGTCATGACCCCAGATTACAGCGGTGAGTGGAACAAAAGGCTGAGTTTCTTAGATTAAAGATTTAGTCCTGGCAGGGGGTGAGTGCAAGGTCAGGCAGAGTAAGCCATCAGGAGGGTGCTTAGATGGCACACGCTGGTGTCATTCATCCAGTGTCAGACTACGTAACCAGAAAAAGTGGATCACCATCACAGTATTACCCGCAACTGTAACAGGAGACACTAAGTTTATGATCCTTAATTGGGAGTAAGTGCCAAGAGAAATCATATTTCAGCACTAAAGTCCTGCTTAGGCACCTGATTCCAGTCTATTCCAAATATCTGAAATGCTAGGTGCTCGTTTGCTGTTGCAGCTCAAGCTATGGTTAACATTTTCCAGTCTATCCTTTCAAGGGAAAAACAAGGTTGCAGGGATCGTTGGTATTGTGAAGTCAGCTTCTACCTGTTCCCTGTGTTTTCACCCAGTGAAGGAATTTACCACTGAGGATCTGTGCTCTTAACCCAGAGCATTCAATATGTTCCCGTTGAAGCCAGTTTCTTCATGCTGAAGCCGTCTATGATGCATTGCACACATTTCATACATGCATTTCGTGTATTGTCTTTCATGTTTTGCAGCGCATGTCCTGAGGGATATATATGTCTGAAGGCCGGGGAAAATCCTGACCATGGTTACACAAGCTTTGATACTTTTGGCTGGGCGTTTCTCTCTCTGTTCCGTCTTATGACTCAAGATTATTGGGAGCGTCTTTATCAACAGGTATGAGATTGTTTTATTACTGTTAAAAAGTATAAAATAAACACATTGTCTTGTTGCAGTTCCCATAATTAAATCCCATAATTAAAGACAAGAAAGAATTGCTGGTTATTAGGTAAACTGTGCGCTGCCTGTTCTGGAGAAAACCATCAATTTTTACAATTAATTTATTGTCTTAGGAGTGATGATACCAGAAGACATTAGGCTGAGTGCTTGGGGAAAGGGGGGAAAATTGTGCTGAAAAATACTTTGAATGGGTAATTCACCTGAATCTAGATGAAGCTCATTACTTAAGAGAGATCAGCACATCACCACTTAATCATTTTATTGGTGGCTGGTGTAACATGAACTAATCTTGCTCAGAAAAGGACTAGAGAAGCACCTGTGTGCTTGGCATTTCTGGTTTTGCAAGGCATGATAATGACCACACATTGAGCAAACGGCAAGACTACCTGGTACGTATCACTTTTCCTTGGTGCAAGCTTTTTGTCACGGACATCTGACAGCCACAGATGGAGTCACAGTCAAACTACAGTCACGTGTGCGAGGTGCTCTGCTAGTAAATGTTCGGTTTAGTGTGTATTTCCATGACCTGTGTGTGAACTCTGAAGAACTGCATATGATGGCTTGGTACTGAGTGACACACTCTGTCTGTGAAGCCACTGAAGATTTACTTCTGCATCTCAAAGTGGCCAAAACCAGAACATGCTCGTAAGGAAACCAAGGGAGTTGGTGCTGACAGGTACTACTCCGAAGGTACTGAGGTAGACATCTTCAAAGGTATTAGGGATTTCAGCTTCACATGTAGCCAGTTATACAATTTCATTTCAGGAAAGTGCAAAACAATGAAACTGAAGATTCTTTAAACAACTCTGTTGGCTTACTAGGCACAGAGCTGCATGTACAACTGTGGAAGACTGAAACTGTCATGGAAAATAAGGACATCACACCTTTTTATTCTTTGACCTGATAATATCACACAGGGGTTTCTATCACTAGCATCAAGTCACTGAACATGAGACATAGCTGTAATATAAGCTCAGCCTGGTACCCTAAACTCCAGTTATGCCTAGTTCTGGTGAAGAACCAAGCAATACAGTCAACGGCACCCAAGGCTGGGTGGTTCTTATTTTGAAGCAGATGCCTAAATAATGTTCAGATGAGTTGCACCCTAAAAGTATCTTTTTCTCCCCACTGACTGTAAAGGACCTAGACTGTAGACATCTAAAGGGATACAACGTGAATCCTGCTCGGAGGGTTTCTGTGCAATGGGCAAAAAGAGATTGAGCTACATGGGGGAAGCTTTCACCACAGCTGATTATAAGACTATCTATTCTAAAAGAAAAACAGTGGAGATATTTGGTAAAGGAGGAAAGCATTCTTCTTTTATAAATGAATTTTACTGCAAGGCATATAATTTTTAACTAAGGTTTAAAAATTTATTGGTGCGAAGATTATTTCCTTACATGTGGTTGTTGTTTGTCATCAAAGGGATTCTGTTTGGGCTGTTAGCAAAGGCTGAATTGAATCATATTGTAAATCTAAGTTTAAAAAAATATATTAATATTTTTATTATTATTTTCTTGTAAAAGACATTGTAAGCAAGTGTTAGCGATTTTACTTTTGTACTTACAGACTCTCAGATCTGCTGGGAAGATCTACATGCTTTTTTTTATGCTGGTCATCTTTCTGGGCTCGTTTTATCTGGTGAACCTGATTCTGGCTGTTGTGGCCATGGCATATGAGGAGCAGAACCAAGCCACTATTGCTGAAACAGAGGAGAAGGAAAGAAAGTTTCGGGAAGCCATGGAGATGTTAAAGAAAGAGCAGGAGGTCAGTAAACTATGTGACATGATTAGCCGTGGGTAACTTGAACAGATGGTAATCTGAGATTCACATTCCCTTTATTTTACATTTATATGGTAACCCAAGTAAGACTCTACTTGAAAGCAGTTTAATGTTTATTGTCCTAGACAAAGTTATTACAATTCTCTCTAAAAGAAAAATGATGTCTCTTCCTGCTAAGATTGGGGCCATTTGGAGTTTACATATCCAGAGCAGTACTGGTTTAACTGTACCACATCTCTGTCAGCAGAGGAATTTATATTGGTTGGCATACAAGACATTTTAATGATGGTATAATACATCTGCATCTGAGCACAAACCAGCTATTTTGGTAGCTCAGCCATAGCCCCAGCTGAGCCTGCTTCTACCACCACTTCAGCTCGTGTTCTTTCCCTCAATGTCTCATTCAAACTGCCATGAACATCCAACTGTCCGATAATGAAGATAAAGATGTAGGATAACCTGTTTGAAGCACATATGACTTCCTTCCTGAATAAGCAAACAGGCAGATCTTGAGATTAAGCTTTAAAATTATGCAGAAGATATGGATTTAATGTTATGTCATAAGTTTAAGCAAAATAGGGGGGCCAAATGGTGGATGCAGCTGTATAACCTTAATAACACTGGTTAATTTGCATGTGGTTTGTGTGGGGTAGAAAGCCTTTACTAAACAGCTGAAGAGAACATTTTAGGTGCTGTGAACAAGAAGACAATAAGAAAATTAGTCTGAAATAGCACATAGCACTGTGGTTCAGAGAAATAAATCCTTGATACACAGTATAAACTAATATACATAATTTTCTTTTGGGTACATACAACTTCAGGGCCTAATACAAATCCTATTTAAATCCTTGGAAAGAAAATAGAAAATCTAATTCACCCTTAACAAAGTGCTAGTAGAGGCTTATACATCGTTTAAGTCCTTTAAAAGATCTTTTTTGATGGTTTAAGTAATAGGTAAATGCAATTTCATCCATGTACAGGCACTTTGAACAGAGTAACTTTCTGCTGTAACCTAAGGGACCAAACTGAGCTCCAACTACCTATTTTATACAAATTTTCATGTGTTTTGACTCCAGCTGAGCTCTTCCTAATAACAGTCAACTTTGCTCCAGCTGTAATTAAAGATATTAAAGAATTTTCTTTTGAAGGCTTTGATTTCGGTTAAGCCTGTATGTACACAAAATGGGAACATTAAGCCCTGCAAGTCAGAATATGTCAAAATGAAGGTTGCTTATGAAAACCTAAACTGTGCCCATTTGTCTATATGCTTTATAACACAGTCATTTCTTCAGCCAGCCATGTCTCCTTTTTCCTGTGCCCTGTTCAGTGCAAAGGGCAGGCAGTGCATGACTCAAGAGCAGCTCTTTGCTTTCTCATCATTTGCTCTGTAGCCTTAGGCCAGCTCGAGCAGACTTCCCAACTCAGGTATTAAAAGCCAGCTTCAAAGGCAAAATGACTAACAGCCTCAGAGGTTTTTCAGTGCCTCTTGTCAATGCTCAGGCTCGGTGTGATTCGAAAATACTTGTTTGTATTTGTAATACTCCTGGAGAATTATCCTAATCTTATGGAAACGAAATTTAGGAGCAGGGTGACTGGGATCCATTGTGTTCATTATTGAAGCCCCGTAATTCTGCAAATCAACCCTCAATGCTTCAAATTAGACATCTGGAAGAGGAGGCTCAGGAAAGTGAATTGGGTGGCTGTACCACCCAGCTTTGAGGTCTCCTTCTCAGGTGTCTCGCTCCAGAGCTACTCAGATTTGATCTTGCTCTCCAAGTCTTTATCAAGATCTTGGTTTTAACTTTCTCACTGTACCGCTAAGTTCTTGCCTCACATCCTATCTCCCGCATAATCCCTGTGTCAGGGCCCATGGGGGCTAAGCTTTTCTCCCATCCTTCAGCCACCACCCGCCCTTGCCAGACATGTCTGGTCCCATACCACTCCCCGGCCCCTGGGAGTTACGGTGGTTTATGGCTTGCAGTGCCTGAGGGGCAGGACATGGACCAGCCACAGGAACCCAACCAGAAAGGGAAGATAGGCAGGATGTGGGGACATCCTCCATGCCCTGAGAAACAAATTACTCCAAATCCTTCTTCGGTAACTGAGAAAGGTATGGAGGGCAGAAGCATTTCAGCCCAAGCAATAGTTAAGAAAATGCCAAGAAGTTGAAGATTAGCTTATTTTGCAGCAAGAGTACAGCATGCTTAGCAGCATAACCTACAATATTTTCTAGATCAAAATATGATGGCAATCAGAAAGGAAAACCGAAACTCTTTAGACCAGCTTTTGCACTGTGCAGTATAAAGACAGCAGAAATATAATTGATAGGCCTGCTTGGGGACTATCTGTCAATTTACACGATTGGTCTAACACATTCCTAAACCTGAACTTAACACCAAAAGACTTGCTGAATCTTTATGAAGAGAAAGCACTTCAGCATCGCAATTAAATCAATTGACTTAAAAAAAAAACAACCAAAAAACCCAAACAGCCTAGACCAGTGCCTGAGCCCTCCTCCTCTCCGCTCTAAGCAGCTTGCTCACGAAAGGTATTTCCCACAGGAATTAAGTTTTGCTGTGCTCTCAGCTTGATAAGGTGCCGCTACTCCTTGAAATACATGATTGATTCTTTACATGGCTGTTAAGTGCCTTCGCTTTCCTTGGACTGATGCCTGTGGGAGGAAGGGAGTATTTTGCCGCGGAGAGCTGATTGCCTGTTTGATTCTAGTGCCTTACAGACAATAGCACTGAAGATTCATCCGTTCCTCCTCTTCTTGGGAACCTGGAGAGGCTTTTTTTAAAAAAAAATAATTCACTCACTTTATGTGTTTTGGCTGGGGGTTTGCAAATGGGCTTGTCTCCAGGCCATTGATGTGTGTACCACTAAGGTGCTGGCACCCTAAAGCCTGACCTGGTGCTTTGTGCCAAAGCCCTCCCCGGCTCCTCCTGCCTGCACCAGGGATAAGGACCCAGTGCAAGGGTGCAGGCTGCTGCTTCCTCCCTCCACCTGTTGCTTCTCCCTCCTGGCTGCCCATTTCTTCCAAGACTGTGGCTCTGAGTACTCAGGCTTTTGCATTCAACTTCTGCTGGGTTTCTAGCATTTGGTCTGTTATCAGTCAGCTCCTGTAGCAATCCCACCAGATAACCAGCACAGCACTGAAGCACATGGCAAAGCAAAGTCCACCTTATCTCCATTTAAGCCCACGGTTTTCTCTGTGTATCTCAGATCAGAGCTGCCTGTGCTGGTGCTCAGGAGAAGTGTTTACAGAAACATGCCAGCTGAATTGCTTGCAGTTCCTAGCATCCATCTGTGATAGGGGAGGAAAAATCCCTGCAGCCAGCTTGGCTGCCCTCCTGTTCAGCCCTCCCAGTCCAAGGGGCTGAAGTTCAGCAGGGGCTTAATCTAAGGTCCCTAAGCTTGACATTTTTTTTTTCAGCTGGCACCAGAAGTGTTACTTGAGAGATGTGCACCCAGTGTACACCCACAGGCGTGTGCACACAGGCTGTTCCTGTCCCAAAGTGTTGAAGGACCTTGTGTGTGAGCTTCGCATAAATCACATTATTTTATGCAGCCATTCCTAACGCTCCATTATCCGTTCTGGGTGGCAGACCCGCTTGTGTGCATTTGTACTAGGAACCTGTCTTGCTTGTTGTTTATTTTCCTACAGGTAAATGTAGAGGTTAGAAACAAGTTAAGACCAGTTCCAGCCACGTGAGATAGTTTTACAATTCATGGCCACCTGAAATTTTTAATTTATCTCCTACACAACCTTAAAACTTAAAATGAAAAATAATTGCTAAGTGGAATAATTATTAGTTCTCACTGACATCCTTAACTCAAATAATAAATTTTACACCATCTACCTGTTTCAGGCACTAGCTGCTAAAGGAATTGATTCAATGTCACTCAGCTCATTGGAAATGTCACCTTTAGCATCCAAAAATGCCAAAGAAAGAAGAAATAAGCGAAAGAAAAGGAAATCTTCGGGGGCAGAAGAGTATGGGGAAGATCAAAGGAATCCCAAGTGTGACTACGATGATGGTCAGAGGAGAATGGTAAGCCACGGTCTGAAATGTCACTTACTCCACACTGCGCTTTGCTGGCTAGGCCAGGCTCTGAATAGGCAATTAAGGCTGAAACGTTCAGCTGTAAAGAAAATCGGATATTTAATACCATGGCTGACCTGCAGACAGTCTGTGTTAGAACAGTGAAAGGGGATATGTTACCAAATTTTTTTCAAAATTAATTAAAAATGCCCATTAAACATTTTTACAAATCTGTTGTTTCAGTTTTGGGGTTGGTTTGTGGTTTGTTTTTTTTTCCCTGCTTCAAGATTACCCACAGTCTTGTTTATTTTCTTTAATTTCATTCATCTGATTATATCTATCCTATCCCTACTAGAGATAAAATATTCTTAGAAGAAACCTGCAAAGCTTAAAAAGAAAAGAGAGGAGGAGGAAAAGAGGAAGCTTGTCTCTGAGAGCTTTATAAATGCTATACAAAGATGTTATTAACATTTTTGTATTCCTTTGCTAGTTGCCTTCAAGTCAAAACTTTGTGGCACTTGTTTCTACTTTCTATTGCAGGGGGGAAAAATGGAGTGAGACTGTTGTTAAATAGGGTTTTATGTAAATGTTACTGACATGCATGAATATGAATTTGCACATGCCGTATGTATCAAATGATCATAAATAGCTTCAGATAATTAGTCTTTGCTTAACTGAGGGCAAAGTTTAAATCAGTTTATTTTGTTGTTTTGAATAGCCATGAAATGGGCTAAGTCTTTTTATATTTTGTTGTCAGTGAATTTAGGGATGTTTGGCAGCCATAAAAAGCTCATAGAAAAGTTGTAAGTGATGTAAGTAAATGTGACCAATTACTGACTCCCCAGCTCACAAGAGATAGATTTCTGTAAATTACATGCATTTTTTAATCTAATAGTTTTTGTTGTTTTCTCATTGGTGGAATGGGTCGCGTTACAAATCACACTTTTGTTAAAGCTAGAATTGCTCTTTAGCTTCATTCTGGATGGGTTTCAAGACACCATGTACCAGAATGCCCGTGGATTGGAGCTGCACATTGTTTCTTAGATTAATATTTTGTGTTTTCACTTTTCACCCCTGGATGTCATATGCATGAGAAACATGGGAGACACATTTCAAAGCTCATAGTAAATCTTCTCTGCAAGGCTGTGTCTGGCATGGTTGGAGGGAGTAAAGCTGAGTCATCACTCAGATGCAATCTGAGCAGCTGGAAGTGTGTTGCCATCAGAAATCAGTCTCAATGACTGTGCCATGGAAACCCAGGCATGGATTTCTGACCAGTTAAAATTTGGTAGCAATCCAAACGGGTTGTTTTTAGTTAGAAGGGGCCTGGGGTTTGTACTCTTCCTTGTACCAGGGTCACAAAATAGCATCATTACATAACTCAGTAGTGTAAGCTACTGTGCAAAATGAAATCAGGCTTCATTTGGTTTGTCTGGTTTGTGGATGCTGTGAAGATCTGACCTCTCTTCATACATACTTGGCTCGTGAGAAAGTTCTGAAGAAGCTGACAATTCTGTACAGGCCATAAAATCAAAAGTATTTCTGCCTAAATGCTCTTACTCCAATAATTTCTTCTTCAGATATGAGGGAAGGGGATAGGCTTGAATTTCTTACGCATTTTCTGAACATCCTTTTTACTCTGCCAGGGTCTGTCTTGCTGATGCTCTGTCAGAGTTGCACTCTCACTAGCTGACATCGGAGTGGATCCTCAAGGCTGATAAAATTTGAGTGTGAGGGAGACTGCTGTGTGCTGAGGTTACTTATCCCTTAAAGCAGCCATATGCATTGGGATAATTTTACAAAATAATAAACCATATCCCTCTTCTTGCTCTCGTTTTTTTTTTTTTTCCTTTATCACCTTCTTCCGTCGTATTCTGCTTCTTCTTCTTCCCTCTTCTTCTCATTTCCCCTGCAGTTCATTTCCTGCCCTGTTTCTTTATCTCTTCTTCTCCCACTGCAACGTTCCTTCCCTAGCTGTTATGAAGATCACATATGTGTGATAATGCAGTAAACTGGAGCTGGATCCCCTTCCCTGCTCCTCTTTTCCACTCCTTGTGCTGCCTTCCCGAGTCCTTCGGCACTTACCAGACGGGGGTGGGGAGTAGAAGCAAAGGAAGTATCACACTACGAGGTGAATGCCACCTTGACCCTTCCTGTTTCAGTACATCTTTAACTGTCAAGTGTTAAACAAATACCTCATGGCTAGGAATGACTGTTCAACCTCTTAACTTTGCAAAGGTTGGCTACGTGTAATTAAGTCTTTCTCTGAAGCACTTGATTTAAAGTGGAACTTACTGCTCTCCCCAGACCTTCCTTGCTCCTGAAAACGTGTTGCAAAATGTTGTTTCTCTTTCCCCTTTTTCCTTTCTGGGGGTTTCTAGACTCTCCTTGGCATTAGTTATGGTCCCAGTGCAAACTTGGTGAAGCGCAGAACCAGCCACGGAAGCATATTCAGTTTCCGACTCCGTGGCAGAGACACTGGCTCCGAAACAGATTTTGCCGATGATGAGATCAGCACTGCTGGGGAAAATGAAAGCCACCGGGGCTCTCTCTTAATTCCAAGATCTGGGAGGCGTCCAAGCGTGCAAAGTCAAGTGAGCCATAGTTCTCACCCTACTACTCCCAACTACACCCAGACGGGCAAAAGGAACAGCTCAGTGGATTGCAATGGTGTGGTTTCCCTGATAGGAGGAGGCACCGGGGCACTCAACCCAGACCCTACTTCTCCTGCAGGGTTACTGCTCCCCCCAGTTATTATGGAAAAACCTGGGACAGGCGACCTGGTGAGTACTTTATAACTTTTGTATGTGATTCACACTCTTGTTTCCTTCTAAATGTTGTTGGGATTTGCTGTAATTTGTTCACGCGATGTGCAGTCTGCAGTGAGAAACCCAGACCCAGCATCCTAGGCAGGGTGGGAAGGCAATGGGCTTGTGTCTAGTGCCGTGTAAGAGGTTCACGACTTCTGGTGAGACTTAACTGTTCAGAGCTGGATGGAGGCAAATACCTACGTCTTGGGTTTGATATGAATTTTCTTTCCTTGTAGGGACATTTTTTAAGTTAGTTTCTTTTGACATTTTAATATCTGACCTTGTCCAGTGGCTAGAAAATGATGTTTTTAACATGATTCGGTTTGAGTCTTACCATCTTGGGACTGCTTTTTCTCCCACTGGTTGCTATCTGTTTGCTTCTAAGCTCTGGTATTACGTATAGCTACTGTGAAGGGCTGTTCTTACGGTCCAAAGGTAGTTCCCAGAAGGGTTTAGCATCCAGTTGAAATAACACCCAGAAAAGATGAGCAGATGATCAACACACTTCAAGCCTTTTTCAGATTGCCAGGATCTTTGCTGCAAAGCACCACTGCTGCAAAATATTTAATAAGGCTGTAAATAAACTCTTAAGACAAATAACGTTAGGACCCCAGGATGAATTCACTTGGAAAACCATGAGATGTTATGTTGAAAATAGCTGCTATGCAGGCAGGCAATTTGGACAGGTTGCCAGTTTGATGTGGTGGGAATTTATCTCTTAATGTAGATAATCTGCACTGGAGCTCATCACCCTCAACAGTCTTTAATGCAACAGAGGTCTAGTCACTACCATCAGTGTGGGCAGGATTTATTTCATTTTAGAGATTGAAAATGGGCCAGAATAATCTCTCTCCCTGAAAGTGCCTCTTTCTGTTAACTTTAACTACAAGGGGAGCCCAAGATGAAGAAGAATATCAGACGTGGCTTAAGTCAGGTGAGATGAAGTTCAAGCAGAGCAATAAGGTGCCAAAACCAGGTTGCATTGGTGGGGAAATAAGCAAATGTGATTCTAACATGTATTAGGCAAGGCATTTCCTAAAGAGAAAGGTGAGCGAGATGGATCCCAGCCGTGGTGTCAGATTATCAGTAAACTGAGAAGTAGCTTTTTTAGAGTCAGGCGGCTTCTTCCCTTTCAAGCTTTGGACAGAATTTTTTCCCTCACCTATCCAGGCTTTCCCTGTAGTCCTGCAAATAGACTCTCACACTGTACATGAGAGAAGAGGCCATGCTGCGCGTGGGAAGCTGGTTGGTGTGAGAATTATCTCTTTTGCTGACAGTTTTGAGGCTGTTACTGCTTTTTCAGATGTTCACACCTTTGTTCATTTAGGACTTTGGTAATCCCATTTTTACTCTCTGCAGACAAGGAAAACCAGTCCTGAGAGCAGTCTCTAGACAGCTAAGCAACAGAAACACTATTTGTAGATAGTGGGAATTTTATTGGACTTAGCTTGGTGGGGGGGAAAAAAAAAAGCAAGCAAGGAAAAAAAAAAAGCCCTGTGCATTAAAGAAAAAAAAAGTCTGAACCAAAGTAGAAAGGCCTCAGAAGATGAGCACTGGATGTCCCTCTTTTCTCTGTAAGGAAAGCAGCTCTGCAGGCTGCTGAGGATCTCCTGGATGCCAGAAGAAGCTTAACAAAGCATGAGAGCACTTAGCCTTTCACAGGAAATATTGGTATCTTACAGGATTGGGTCCTGAGGTGACAGGGAGGCTTTGAGCTCTGCCGGCATTTCTTTTCATTTGCCAGCTTCCTGCCTTTTAAAAAAATGGATGTGGAAAACTGAACAGCCAGGGTGGGTGAGCTTGCTTGGCAGTTCCCTGGTCATCTAGGAAATAACACCCAGGCGCTATAGTAACAGATGCTCATTCAGTGATGCAATGTGAAGGATGTTGTGTCTTCTGCAAAACAGGTTTGGTATCTAATCTATCCAGAAAATGTGAGCTGGAGTTAAAAGCTAATTGGCAAGAAGCCCATTGCTGTACAGATGTATTCACTACAGGAACCATAAGCGCTGGGCACAAACGTGCAGCCTCAGCCGTGGAGTGCAGGCAAAAGGAAATAGCAAATCCAACACCTCAGTGTGCTGGGAGATAAATCAACATGCTTCTGGGCTTTTTGTTTGATTATTTTTTGCCTTTTCTGTGTTTAAAATTTGACATTGAGTTTTTTCTTTGTCAGTAGCTCTGGCTTCTTTTTGTAGAATCTTGGTATGTTTGGAGGAAGCAAAAGAAAGATGTTGCAGGGTGAAGCTGAAGTTACCTCATTAACCGCATTGACCCTGCTGCTGTTATTTATTTTATATGAGTGTAAGCCCATGATGAATAAGGACCCACTTATGCTGTTGTATCTTCCCTGAACAAGAAAAGAAGGAGCAGTCCATAAAAAGCTATCACTGTAATATGCATTAAGCCCTGACATGCAGCTTCCTGAGGTGTAAGTGTGGCTTCACTCATGTAAACACAATGTCTGAGTTGATGGAGCTGGCAAAACACATTTTACAGCATTAAGTTTTGAAGATGCATTTGTTTAGGTCCCTCTGTGATGCTCAGTAGTATCAGATGAATGTAACACAGACCTGTCTGATTGCTGCTGAGTGGGGAGACCATTGAACCCTGGTTTGGGGAAAGCCTGGAAGAACACTTCGGATTTAAAAGGCACAGTAAACATCAAATAAGATCTGACCATCTCTGGTTTTGAGTTTCCAGCTTGCAGCCCTTAAGCAGACTATAGTTTCAGCAGATGGTTTCAAACTAGGACCTCCTAAGGTTTCTCAGGGAAAGCACAAAAAGTCACTAGCGCTTTTGAGAATTTTAGCCTGATCAGTTTTAGCAACATTCAGCCCAAAGATTTCACCCCAGGCAAAGTAGTTGGACCCATGATGAACAGCTTTCATGCCTTTGTGTCATTGCAACTGCTACCCTGTGCCCCAGCCAAGGGCTGTGTGCCCGTGGGAATGGCTGCGGGTGGCAGCTGAGCTGATGTGAAGGCATCTGTGCAGCTTGTGCCCTCTCCCCTGAGAGAGGTGGCTACAGCACATTGTCCTGCTGTTCAGGCTGGTGACTCAGATGCGTGTTCTCCTGACACTTGGCTGCAGAAGAGCATGTAAACTCAAAAATCCAGTTTTCAAATGGTCTTCACTTGGCCTTGGCTGCTTGGCACAGATGGAAGTGAGTGTGTTCCCATGAGAAACCAAGTGTGCTTGCACTTTCCATCTCCATCCCCTAATCTCTGAATACAGCTAGTGAAACAGGAGAGATCTCAGATAATCTCAATGGATGGTGCTTAGGCCCATCAGCCTTATCAGCTGGGGCAGTCTGACTGGTTAGCAGGCTTGCTGGCCATGGGTGGCATGGTCCATGCAGACAGGCATCCATCCGTGCACTCCTCTCCATCAAAGCGGTCCTACCAAGTCACCAGGGCCTTCAGCGCACAGTCTGAGTAAGAGGATGGACATCCCATCCTCTGCAGGGAACCCATGCATATCTGCACACTTTGCTGCCCCCATTGATGTTCCCATGCCACATAAAAGCACTCACAAGGAGTGGTGGCAGCGTTGTTGGGGGGCTGCCCTTGGCAGCACAGAGTGTTACACGGCAGTGTTCAAGGCTACAAAGCCCACTGAGGTCATATGAAGAGCAAAGTAGTGCAATATGAAATTACAGTCTGCAAACACCCTCCACAAAGCTGGCTCTGGGTCAGGCATCTTCACCTGGATGTGAAGAGCAACAGGCATTTAAGTCCAAGAGGTGCAGGAAGCTTGTCTTAAGAAACCCACCGTAAGTCCTAGTCACTCTCCTGGAAATCTGTGGTGTATCCTGCAGAGGACTGGATCAGGGCCGCTCCTGTTCTCCTACCAGTTTTCTTCAAGTGGTGCAGCTGCTGATTTCATCAAACTTACTCCAGTGTAAATACGACAGAAGCAGAGCCTGGTGACTGTGCTTACGTTCCTAATGGTTTTTGACTTGACCTGAGATGCAGAGGTTTGAAAAATGATAAATTTTTTATGCTCCTGCTGATTGCTGGGCTGGGAGTTTGGGCTTTCACCTCTTTTAGAGAAAGTCTATACATTATGTAAGTAACTTCAGGGCACGCTACAACCTAAAGTTTCTGCGCATTCCTGTGGTAGTTACTTGTAGTTATGTATTCTTCTGTTGTGTCTTGATGTTTCTTAGTTAAGAGGCTAGAGTAACATCTCCCTTCACAAGGTATTGATCTGTTTAAACAGAATTGGATTAAGTTAATGAGCTGTTACCGGGAGCTCAATTTATTGTGGGATCTGATGAGGATGAGTAAGATGTCACTCGTTGTCATTAAGAATTTCTCAAGGGTTAAGAAATGCACGTGACAGCATCCCCTCTTGCCTCCTAAAGCCAACTGGAGCCCTTTCTGGAGGGGAACTGCAAGCTTTTTAGTTTATCCTGACTTTCCAGTTATTTTTGAGATTTGAAGGGGCAGAGGAACGGATGCGGGACTGAGGAGGTGGTTATTTGCAGGTGGGCAGCTGGCTGTTAGCTGGTGCTCCCCACTGCTTCGCTCTCCCTGAGGCATCTGCTCATCAGAGCTCCCCATCAGCCCAGGAGCAGAGCGGTGCCACCTGTGACATGGCTTTGGGATGGGCAACGAGGCTGAGCTTGGAGCTACCCGGGGTGTCCCTCTTACACTTACAACTCTTCCTAAATTTCCTTTTGGTAGCGCATATGTTTGGTTTTGTTTATTTTTTAATTTTTATTTTAGGAAACTAGAAACGCTGAGTATTGCTAGCTTGACAGGAGTGAAAACTAGTGGGGAGTGAGCCCTTAAGAAAGGCCAGGCTGCTTATCAAAGTGCCAAACTAAGGATTTGGAAGCTTATCTTTTTTGTCTTCATTATTTTAAAAACCCCCAAAACAACAACAACCAAAAAGACCTTGACTTTTGCTGTTGCTGAGCAAAAAAAGCTGTTTTGCTGACCACATTGGTCTGAGGTTTTCTTGTTGACCCTAAAACTGCCTGGAGGCAAAATTACTTTTTTTCCCCTTCTTGCTTTGCCACAGGACTGGTGAAAATGGAAAATGTTAGCAGTTTCCATGCTCAGAAAAAAGGTCAACAAAACAAGCCATCCAAAAATTGCTGCCAGTGTAGACAAAAGCGAGCTAGCCCTCTGCTGCTGTCACACAGAGAGTTGTCACCGTGGCTTTAGATTCTGCTCATTTCAAACTTTGCTTTAGCCCATCCTAAGCCTAAACCAGTCAGATTTGACACAAAAATTGCAAGCTGCTCCAGTTTGTGGTGCATCTCTTTAAATAATCAAGCATACTCAAAATTGAACGGCTTCTTTTTAAAGCTGTGCTCTATTATGGTCACCTTCAATCTCATTAAATATTTGTGCTAGTGCCTTACTGGGTCCATTGTTCATGGTGTGGCCTGTCCACCTCTTTTTCTGCTTGAAAAGATTTTTACTGTACAAGGAAAATTAAACTTGTCCCAGTTCCCAAATGTGGTCTTTAAAATGCTGCCATGTATAAGCACATCTTCACAGAACAGTTTTGACATAGCTCAGAAGTGTAGGCACTCAGAAGAAAATAATTCTGCAGTGTTATGCATCTTCATTTACATGTAAATTACCGAATAGTATATTTGTCCCTATAGAATTTAGCTAATCCAAAGGAGAAACATTTCCAGTCAATCAGGGAGCAACACAAATAATCTCACCCCTCTGGAAGTGCCTGTGTTTTAACTCCATCATGAGTTCTCATCTGGGTCCTAAGGATACTCCTTGCATAACTGTAGGGACTGCTGTTATTTTTGCTTAATTTCTATAGGAATATAAGTATGATGAACAACTGCGCCTGTATTCTCTCTGTGATGATAATAGTCTTTGTTTGTCCCGTTTCTGGAGATGCTCTCTATCTCAGAGTGCAAAAGTTGCTGGTTCCTTGCATGACTATTAACTATCTCTGTACTAAAATTAATACATATATATATAAAAACCCTCTCACATATCTATTCTTTACAAAGAACAAAAGTTCAAGAACTTCCCTCAGTAATTTCAAGATTTTTAAGCAAATCACCTGGTTGGAAACTTGATTTCCTGGAAAAAATACTTGATTGTAAACGGCAAGCTGGCTATATGATAGATTAACAGCTCTGTTGGAAAGAGACTGGTCCTCCTGCCAAGAGCACAGCAGTGTTCCTTACACCCCACCATTGCCAGAGCCTGTGTCCTGGCTCCAGGGATGACCCTCTGCTGCCTGCCGGCTGGCAGGGGGAGCTGGGCTTCAGACAGCTGGGCGAGCAAGCGGCTGGCACTTACAGCAGCGTTTGCTCTAAGCATGGGCCAGCAGCAAATTTACCCCTCCAAGGTGAAGGAAGGAGCCATCACAAGGCTCCTTCCGAAATACCCCTGTGTGTGTGGAGGTCAGCAACTGCTAGCAGTCCCCTTGGCTGCAGCAGAGCTCCTGAAGTCCTGGGGACCGCTTCTCATGACATGGGTCACAGCACTGAGAATGCTGGGCTGGAAAGAAAAAGAGTGACTAAAAAACTTGTTGGGTCGAGAATATTGCATCAAACCTAGGGAAAAAGCCAGTTCCCTTCTTTTTTCCCCTATTATTATTATTGTTGTTATTATTGTTATCATCATCATCGTTATCATAATTATTATTATTATTGTTATTTATGCAGGACATGCCAAACCTTTTTAACTTGGATTTTTCATTTACACGCCGGTTTAGTTGAATAAAAAATCAGGAGGAATGAATCTCTGAATGTTTTTCCTTTGACTGTTTACCTCTGCAGTGAATTGTTTTTGCACCTGTAAAAAGTGGCTTTCAGAGAAAGGCCACCAACCCATAACTTTTGCAAAAGCACTTCTGCATGCATAAAGGGGAATATAGTATCCTTCCTGACAGTCAGAAAACTGGTACTTCTGGGGATGGGGCTACCTACAGACATGCTGCTGGTGCATCCTACGCTTCCAGTCAGATGGGATGGGAAGATTGTACAGTGTAAGAGTTAGATGATCCAGAGGAATTTGAGATTTGAGGTTTTGTTATGGTTCATTCTACAGACAGAGGGAACTGTAAGAGTCAGAGTTTTATTTGGCTTTTTTCCCCCCTTTTTTTTCTTTTACATTTTTATTTTATTCTACTTAGAAATTTGTCTCCCTCATGGTTTTTTATCTCCTTGTCTACTTATTTCTTTTCAGCCCCATGTATTTGTTATGTACTCCAAACTGGTGTAAACGATTATGCGATTTTGTAGATGCTTTCTTCATTAATAAAACATTTGTGGTTGTTTCTTTGGTTTTTATTGGATATTTTTAAGGCGAAGGGCATCAAGCGAACTAATGCATCTGAAATGCTGTTCCTGGTTTCCCCAGCTCCTAAAGCAAGGACAGAGAATTTTCTTGTTATGTTATGCACAAGCAGGAGTCTCTTTGAATAGGTTCTGATTACACCTCTGCTTTGGAGATGACTGAGTCATTAACTGAATGGACGAGCCGATTGTTTTAACAAAAGAGAATGTTTTAGAAAGGGAAAAAAAAAAAAAAAAGAAGCTGTTTTGAAGCATTACTGTTTTCTTGGCTTAGCTAATGTTTTAAGTGCTTGCTTTAATGTTTTAAGTCCTTACTCTTCTCTGGTCTTGCAGCGATTGATATTTTTAACTGCAGTACTTTGAAGTGACCTGGGACCAGTATTCTGGCTATTATTTTCGGTGTCAACCTGTGGCCAAGCACCTGTGTCCTTTGTGACCATCTGACAAGGGGATGTCCCCTGCCCTGAAGAGGTCACACTCCAGACAGACAGCTCGTAGGGCTCCAGCGCTTTTTCCTGCCATTCTCACAGAGTTGCCTTGCTTGAAGAGCAGTTTCCGTAGAGAAATGGTGAAGAGGAGGGATCCTGAGTCCCTCTGGGTGCTGGTGGCAGAGCTGTGGAGCTGCTGCCCATGGCATATCTTGGTTGGCATCCTGGGTGCTACTGGGGGTGGTTAGAGCCGTTTCAGACCCGAGTGGTGAGAAGATCCAGAAGACTGAATCCAATTCCTGTAGCTCATTTGACTATGGAGAGGCAAAAGCAGCTACTCTGACATCTCTATAAACCAGGAGTTATCATCTTCATAAGGATCTTTTCTCCTTTCACATTTCCTTGAGCTATATTGCAAGAGCCATCAGTACCCATCTATCTACAGTGCATCTCTCTTGCTTACATAGTGTATCAGAACTCACAGCCTGTATGCTTGGAGGAGCAGGACAGGCTGTTAAAACATTTATTTTGTGAGAGTGAGTGTCTCAACCAGGAGGCCTGTGACAGAGAATGATGATGAACCTGGCTTTCCCAAATCCTTATACCTCAGCCCCCACCTTTCCTTCTGCCTGTGGGAGAACTAGAGGAGTAAAGCCAGTGGGATTTGTCTCTGTATAAAGTGGGACCTCTTAATAATAAAAGTCTTAACATCTTGCTCCTGTGAGCTGACAATATAAAGTATTTATTACAGTGTGTGTCTGCAGCTATACCGTGTTTCTGGCTGACTTCTGAAACCCAAGCCTTCAAAAAGCATAAAACTAATTTAAAATGAAGCATTAAATAAAGACAGATTGGGAGTTCTGTTTTTCTGGTATTCTATTTCTTTGGGTTTGGGGCTTTTTAAAAAACTTTTCAGTGAGAAACATGAAAATAAGAGAGCTTGGGTTATTTTTTATTTTTTCCTAAGAAAAAAAAGAAGCTGAGATTCTCCCCTAATTATGGAGCTTCAGAATCCCTGACACCAAAGATCACCAGAATGACAATGTGTTCCTGAGATTTGGCAGTGTTTCAGAACAAGAGAAAACATGTGTTGAGGAGTCAGTTTGCTTGGTATGATATCAGAAGCCTGTAATGGAGCTGTTGCCCACACCCCTTTTTCACTTCTAGCCATATAATTAAACAGTTAACACATTTCAGAAGTAATGGATTAATTAATGTAATTAAGCAGGGCTTCTTTCACAAGCAAAGTGCTTGCTGAAGCAGCACTGCTGTTTCTCTGGCATCAGAAGCATTCCTTTATTTTCACCTGCATCTTTCACTGGAAAACATGAAGGTAAAGGGCAGGACAAAGTTTCCAAAATTGCTCAAAGTGTCGTTTTAAAAAGCAGTATTCTGTCAGCATGTGTCTAATTGGGAAATCAGTGAGCTTTGGACTTTCCAAATGGGAAAAATAGTGCTTAGTCAATTTTGAAAATGCTACCATATCTGCCTTGGTTTTGTTCTGCTGATCCAATGTGTTCGTTTAAACAGACCTCTCCCTCAGATGAGGCAAGCAAGAAGCAGCTTTTAATGCCCCACCGCCCGTCAGTGGACCACTCGGATGAACCCTTTCAGAGGCAGAGGGCAGTGAGCGCTGTCAGCATCATCACCAGTGCCCTGGAAGGTAAGACTTGTCTTTAGTTGCCCAACTCAAAGCCATATGCATCTTGATTGGCAGGAACAAAGTGACACCTAATATTAAACAAAGAACAAAGAACCGTAATATTAAACTCTCATTGTTTTTCAAGAAGGCATTATAGAAAGTTATTGCGACCCTATGACAGAGGTAATGTTGTAACAGAAGGCAAAATAATAACTGCCTTACCCATGGACTTGTAAAAATCCTGAAAAAAAATAATGCTGGCCTTATAACCAAAATCAGATCTGATAAGATTTTGTGCTCCCGTGGCATTTGATTACACAGGGCTAATGAAGATGCAGGGTGGGGGAGCACCAGACTGGGTGACTGTAGGTACATTTCTATCTCATCTCTCCAGAGCTGATGCAAAGCTTGGCATGTGCGGTCACCAGCTACATGAAGAACTTGCAAGCTGTGGGGGAGGAAAGTCTCCTCCTTGCAGAGCAGCTAATGGGACAGTTTGGTGGGTCTTTGAATCCCACTCTGAAATTTAAGGATGCTCAAAGGACCCATTTGTCCATGCAAATATTTCCAAGCAAATGTTTCCATTGCTCATTAGGCGGCTCATTAGGTGAAAGAGGATTTCCCTTCCCTTTCTTTCCACATACAGGAACTTTGCACTTCTCTTTCACAAATTCATTGATAGCAAGACAACTTACAGCAAGACTTCACATTTTAGGTTCTTTACATGCAGCATGAAAGGGCTCCTTACAGTTCCTCATGTCTCCTACATTGTAAATTGAAACAAGATACGAGGCAGCAGCTAAGAGTATAGGAAAATGTTTGTCAAGAGCACAGTGTGGAGCAAGGGAAATTTCGGATTCTCCTGCAGCCTTACTGTCTGTGTTAGTGATGAATAGAAAGGCAAGACAAGCCAGAGGGGCTTATCTGGGAGATACCTTGCAGAAAGGGACTGGACCTAGCCCTTTGGAGACAGCCCAACATGAAACCACAAAGCCCTCCTTCTTCCTCAGCTTTTTACCATCACCTGTGGTTATATTCACCAGTATTGTGCCCAGTAAAAATACATATATGTTTAAATAAATAAAGAGTTGTATTCTTAATAGGTAAATAATAACTTCAATGTATTCCAGTGTTTAGTTTACTCCACATTTTATTTGTTCTCTGAGGGTTTTTTAGCAATTAGCTTTGTGATTGATTTGCTTCTTTGCAGTGTGTTAAGAATGCCTAAAAGGTCTGAGCTGGACCTCTTATTTATGTAATGGTACTTTCTATTATTTCTTACCACAGAAACAGAGACCATCAAGTCTAGGGTAACTCAGAGGATGTACATATTTAGCTTCATATGGAAAACTGTTTCAATCCTTATCAAAGGTTTCCTAACTCCCAGGCTTTGATTAGTCATTGAAACTGGATACGTGTTAACAAGAGGAATATTGAATAAGAATAAAATGTATCACAGGCTTTACCTGTAATAATAGCTCTATAATTTGTGCCTAACTGCGAAACAGCCAGTCCAGTAATCCCTTCCCTTTCAGTTACCTGGTTTCTCCTCTCACCTGTTGGGCAGTCATTATCTGGCTGTTTTTCCCCAGACATTGTAAAGCCTTGCAGACAAGGAAGGACCTAGGTATTTTTCATTTAAAAATCAGAGTAAAAATACCTCCAATACAAACTTTGACTGTGTTTTTCTGACCATTTTTTAAAACAATATAAAGTAGAAGAAAAAAAGTTGAGTCCAATTTTACTCTTCCTTTAGCAGATTTTTTTCAAAAACACTATTAAATCTGTTGCAATTTCCAAAGTTCACCTATGGTGGGAAAGGATGTGGCTTCTTAATTGATTTAAACCATTTTAATGCCACATCACTGTCAAAACAGGACAATCACACTTTCCTCCTTCCCTTGCTGTGTTCTTGCAGTTTGATTTGACTGTACAGTTGGTGTTCATTTGGGTCAACCAGTTGAACCAGCTCACCGAGAAGGTCCAGGAGCACAAAAACTGGCAAAAGGACAGAGAAATAACATGTTGGTGAGGGTGAGAGGGATGAAACTACACCTTATAGCAGCGACTTGGACTTAAAGGGGCTTGTGTCCTGTGGAGCCTCAGGAAAAAGTCACTAATTTGACGTGTCCATCACGTAGGTCCCCAAATTAATAACAGTGGAATAAGCAGGGTTGCTGAGGAGTGATTATGAGTGGTATGGATGTAGACAGATGTTTTCTGGATTTACCTGGAAAATTATAACCTTTAGGAAGTGACTCCCTAAACTATTACTTTCAGAGGTGGCTTTCCAAAAAACCGCAAATTTAGGATTTTGCATTGAAATTGTTTGGGTATGGATGGTTCTCACATCATTTTAGAGATTTACCTCTAAACATTCTGTTTGGAGGCTGGAAAGACATAGTTATTTCTCACAAGCAGTTTGGTTTGCCAGAGATCTTGGAGCTGTGTAAATGCCTGTGCAAAACCTGTGCATGTAGGATATCATCTGATACTTTGAAAGCTTGCTAGAAGACACCTAATACTGTAGTTCTGTTGTGCAATGAAGAAAAATGCCCAGAGAGTTCATCCTGACGTGAGAGAGGAGGCTGTTTATAAACCGATTGAAATAACAGCCTTGGCTAAAGTTTTCCTGTTATCAGTGCAGGTTCTAATTATATAGACTAAAAACGTTATACAGCATTCCATGCCCATAAAGGAATCAGAAAAGGAAAGCATTAAGCAATTCTGCTAATCATTATCATTCAGTCATTAACTGTCTTTTTTGGCTTTTCTATTTCACCGTTTAGCGCAAATTATACTTATTTTTTTAATTATATTTCAATTATTTTGTGCTCAAGTAAAATGAACATATAAAGGTTGTATTTTAGGTAATATTTTAAAAGCACCTTTAAAAAGCACACCAGAGTTTTAGTAGCATTTTCAAAGTGACTTATGGACTCCCCTGATTTTGTATGTGGGCCTTTCAAAAGAAATCAGATGCTTAATGTGGTTTTGGATTGCACATCAAGAACAGAAACCCTATTGATAACCAGTGATGATCTGGCTTGCAAGTGCTTAAATCAGCTCTAAATATTGGATTTCATCTCTTTCATCTCTTAACTGCCTTAAAAAGTGTTACTTAAGATACTTCTAAAATGTGACCTGAGGATGAAAATAACGTATTCTACTCCAAGTTAAATGAAGGCATTGTATTCTCTTCCATTTGAACTTGGCAAAATGGAAAACAGAGTAAAAATCTGAGGAGATATATATATATATATATATATATATATATATATAAAATACTGGACTTTACATATTTAGTGTGATTCTCCCTTTATGCTTGCAACACTTTTAAAAGGTTATTACTTTCAGAATAGGTCACTGTCTACTAAGTGCAGGTCAACTGGCAAAAAACCCCGAAGTGTGTAGTTTGCCAGCCGATTAGGAAAAAAATACTTTTATCCTAAAAAAAAAGTTTGGGGTAATTCAGGGGTCTTCCTTTATGTTATGAGTCATTTTAAGTGTTCTCTTGTCATATAACTCGGTGTGAATTGACTGTTACTTTACTGCTTGTGACTTAGAGCTTGAGGAATCACACCAGAAATGTCCTCCCTGCTGGAACCACTTTGCTGTTAAATTTCTCATTTGGGATTGCTGCCCACTTTGGCTTTTAATCAAGAAATTTGTCAAGTTTGTGGTAATGGACCCATTTACCGACCTCACCATCACCCTGTGCATTGTGCTGAACACGCTTTTCATGGCTTTGGAGCATTATAAGATGACGAAAGAGTTTGACCACATGCTTTACATAGGCAATTTGGTAAGTGAATGCAAACTTGAAGTGCTACCTGAGATATGTTTGTTACTTTTTAAAGTTTTAGCTGCCGTTTGGGAAGACCCCATTTTGATACGCTGTCAGCTTTGCTTGGCCTATGACATGTCATAGAATCAGAGAATTATTTAGGCTGGAAAAGACCTTTAGAATCATCGAGTCCAACTGTAAACCCATGTCAAGCAAGTCCACGTAATCACCTCTTTCCAGGGGTGAAGAAAAATGAATGAAGGACACGGGTCTATTTTTATTAAACTGACATATTCTAATGTTATTAGTAACCATTAAAGCCATGTTTCTGGGCTGTTCGTGATAGTTATCTACTTTGTATCTGTTTAAGGAAACAAGATAAGAGAAAGGTTAATGAGGTTTATTTGGGATTTCTGGTAAAGCAATGATAAGGCTGCAGTACTTTGTGACTAATAGTGACTTTTAAGTTAATTAAAAAAACAAACAAACAAAACAAAAAAACCCAACAACAAACAAAAACCCAAACAAACTACAAAAAAACCCAAGGCAAGATCTTGGAGGGAAATAGAGTGGTGTTTGATTGTAGCTGGATATGTATGCAGGAAGGTGCCTATGGTACATTTTCTGTATGTCCTTGTATGTCCTTCTGTGCCTACCTGCCTTGTCCAGCAGCGTATGCTGGGTCCCATGCAAGCCCCCAGGCAGAGGGGACATGGAGCAAAGCCTGGCTGATGCTTTGAGGGGAAACTCTCCATGTGCAGGCTGGAGCAGCCGGGGATAGAGCTGCGAAGTAAGCAGAGACTGCACTTCTCCAAGGAAAAGCAGAGTGACAGATCTGCAGCCAAACTGCAGGGACAGCAGAAAAGCCTTTCTAGAGGCGATGCGGTACAATTTGTTACCCCAGGGGGCCACTCAAATTCTGCAGTTAGTACAAAACGGAAGCTTTTTCTTTAATCTTCTTTCTCTGAGTTTATGTTTGAAAGTTACTGTGGTTTACTGCTTTAAAATTTAGTGTTTAAAATCCTTTTAATTTTAGAAGGGTGCGTACTGGAAAAGGCACAAGCCATCTAGCTATGGCGTGGTGGAATTGCCCCTAACATCTAGTGGTAGAAGCAGAGATATTCTGTAATACCATAAGTATGTCTGGAGTAACGTGTAATGTGGATGCTGCTAAGTTTGCATTGAGAAGGTCACAGTGGAGATGAAAAAATCCCTTTATTTCTGTAAAAACGAAGGCTGCAGTATCTTAAAGTGGGATTCACCTTGCCCAGCTTTAGATACTTACAGCGCAGGAATCTCTGAGCCAGTTGCCTTTGTCTCCCTTTGAAGTCAGTGGAGAGTAATGGACAATTTCAAGGCACGATTTATGTGATGTTTTAAAGACATTTACTTTTGGATAAGGTGAACTATGTCCTGGAGGCCAGTGACTATAGTGACCATCGACTAGAGTGGGAGTATGCAGAGACACCACAGATGTGACATCTGCCTTTAGTGAGAAGCATCCTACGCTGGCAGGTTTAGGTGGGTAGTAGCAATAATCAGGCTTTTTCAATCAGTCCTAGCATATCTGGTACATCATATATGCATTGTTATTCTCAGCTCTAGGCCTCCTTGGCCAGGTTGAGCTGCTTCTCCTAGGCTGTGGGACCAGTCTCCAGTTTTTCAGCTGCTGTGTCTTGGCAAATCTCCCTCTGTTGTTGTGCTGAGCAAAAATCTGTTCGGGTCTCTCTTGCTTCAAACCCATGCTCTTACGCTCTGCAGAAAGCAGTAGATAAGGGTAGCTCAGAAAGTCATCTCACAGGACTGCATTCAGCTCTACTTTGCAGCCAGCCTTCCTTTTTGTTGCTCAACGATTTGTTAGCCTTCTAAGATGACTTAAAAAAACTCCTTCGGACTCAGTATCCACCAGAGCAGGTGGCAACATTGCTGTTTCTCCACCTGGCACTTGGGATAGTAAATGTGTCTGCTCCTTGCTCTGCTTTTGGTGGATCAGCTTCTCCCTTTGCAGACCACAGGCAGTGAAACTTTAGCCCCTGGCATCCCTCCTGCCAGCACAGCTCCTGCAGACCTGCCGGGGCTGAGCAGGGCTGTGCCAAGTGCCAACAAGGCAAGAGACACAATGACTAGAGGAAAGAATTGCAAAGCAAATTTTGCACAATTTTGAAAAATAAATAAATAAATGAATAAATAAATCTCACTGTGAGTTTCTCAGCACTGCCTAAAGCTATTTCTCCTCTTCAAGCTAAAGTGTAAAATAAGCAAAACAGCTTGCTAATATTTTTTGTAGCAGGCTGATGGCATGGGACTCCCCTTCCCCTGAGATCCCAGGATGGGTTTGTGAGAGGCCAGACCATCCCAGCTCCCCCTCACCAGCCTTACTACATAGTTACTTACCTCCATAATTGGATTGATTGCGAGTAGAGCAGGTCAGAGGAAGGTATCTCCATTTTGCGGAGGATTTTGCAGAGTCATTAGTAATGAAAAATGACATTTTTTGCAGTTTCCTGTGCAAGTGAAGGGAGTCCCAGCCCCAGGGCAGGCTGCCAGGTGACTGCATACCCTAAGCCGCAGGCTGCCAGACCCCTCCTCTGCCCCTGCACGGGCTGGCTGTCACCTTCCCGTTGCATCTAACCCTCCTGTGATTATACTAGCATTAAATGGGGCCAAATATTAAAAAGGGCAGATCTTTGACATTTGTTCCTCAAAACAAATGTTTCTGAGAGAAAGGAAAGAATGAAAGCAGAATACAGTTGCGTTTTCTCCGAGAGCAATTCTTTGTCTGCTGCCAGTCATTGGAGATCTCCCGCTCTAATTGTCTATCTACTTCACGCAGCATCTGCTACCTTCAGACTTTTTTAGTTCATCAGTTACAGGAATCAACATTTTCAAACATGATCAGAAGGACAGCCAAGCTCATGTACATCTTTATGTCATTCATCTGCCTATGCAGTGGCACCATTTAAATAATGGGTAGATAGAGCAAGATTCCCCCAATTTTTTTTTCCTTTTGAACTTCAGATACCATGATACTTTATTAAAACCTAAAAGGCTGAAATTATAGATTTTTTTTTTTTTTTTTTTTTTAAGGCAAAGTCTTCCAAATCAGCAGGGTCATACTTGGCACTGGTGGGATCTTAAGTTACTTGTTTCCTTTCCAGCCTTGATCATATTAAATATCCAGCCTCCTGGACAAGTGCAGTCACCGCGTACCAGGTGCCGGCAACTTGACAACCGCTATTTGAAATTCGTAGCTGGTACCCATATATGATTCCTGATGCCTTTAAGAAGGCTCAGACATTTTGCTTTCTTACTGTGACATTTCTTTCTCAGAAGGCTATTGATTCAAATGATTCAGGCAAAGAAAGTGATCCTCCTGAGTCATTTCTCAGCAAGACGGTTGCATAATGTTCGCAGCGTGGTAGCGTGGTTTTTAAGGCAGTCCCCTGGATACAATTTCACAGACATCCAGTTTTGTCTTGTTCTCTGTCCTAAGGGAAATTGGAGCGTTCTGGTGGGAATCTTTGGTATTTCTGACCACTGTGATTCAGAAATTGTTGGGTAGATAGAAATATGAGACAGGGTGTTGTGTTAGGTTCTTGGTATGAGGTGGTGATGGGATGTTGTTATAGCCTAAGGTTTTGCTGCAATGCAAGGTATGATTTTCTTGATGAGAAAGAAAAGGTATTTTACATAAGGAATTGTGTTAAATGGCCACTTGGAAGAATTTATTCCTGAAGCATTACAGAGTAAAGTTAGGCATTCCTCAAATGCAGGCTTATGACTATTTTTATTCCTTAACAACACAATTATATAATCATAACTTTTCCTTCCACATCTCAATGGGTTTCTCATCTCTGTTGCTCAGAGTTGATCGGTTTTGCTAGGATAATGCTGCAAATATTCAGCTTACTGGAAGGAAAACATCTCTCCTTGACTGTATGTTATGGATATGTTAGCTCTGGATTCCCTCCTCTTTTTTTACCAATACAATGCATTAACGTTGTTTGTTTCACAGAAAACCATGTGCTTTAATATACATATAGAATAGAGAATTTTTCAGAAACGTGAAACTCTGTGCAGCTTATGCTGGGACTTGGAATGAAAATAAAACTGTATATGAAGAACTCGGTGCCCACATTTTGTCATTTTAAGTTGACTGTAGCCTGGCATTGTGCATTTAAACTGTTACTTAAGGAGGGCATAGGAAAGGACAAGATCTGATTCTCTGAGATACTTTGCAGGAATGTGTTAAAACTGAATCTGCTGTCAGCAGCCTTCTCTTTCCCTCTCCCTCTGCCTCATAGGTAATATTTATATGTTGTTTTAAAGAAAAATGTTCCAATTAGGAGTTCCACCATATGACATTTGAACTGGGTCATAAATAAGCAATGTGTTCCCGGGATGCTATGAAAAGAAAATTGCTGTGACTATTTGTAAAAAAAAAAAAAAAAAAAAAACCAAAAAAAACCCCCAAAACAGGCTAGGACTCAAATTAGAGTTTCTAATCACCTCCGCTGCCAGCAATAACCTCAGAATGACTGGAGGCTTGCATTGCCCTGGTATTGATAATGATAACAAAATAAAAAGGGATAATACAGCACATATGCTACAGCCCAAATACCCCTTAACACTCATGCTCCATTCATTTGGGTTTCTCCACTGAAATTAATAGATTTAACCTTAATAAAAGGCACCTTTACACTTTCTTTTTTATCACTGGGATTACGCAGATGATGGAAAGAGATGGAAACATATGTTCCAATCCAGAGCTTGAACCCAGATGTCACTGTAAGCTTACAGCAGTGTCAAATATTACTGTAAAAAGACTAGACGAAGTTGTAATAGCGATTAAAGAATTACCCATGAAAAAGAAAGTATTATTGTAAAATGTCTATCCACTGTGTTCACTTCTATCACCGGAAAGTTTGCAAGTAAGGTGTGCTGAAGAGGTTGCTTTGACTTCATATTTTCTTTCTGCAGGTCTTCACTGGGATTTTCACAGCAGAAATGATCTTCAAAGTAATTGCCCTTGACCCTTACTACTATTTTCAGCAGGGCTGGAATATTTTTGATAGCATAATTGTTATTCTAAGCCTGATGGAACTGGGTTTGTCCAGCATGGGAAACCTGTCAGTTTTACGCTCCTTTCGACTGGTAATGGTCTTATTCTGTTCTTACCCCTCTTGGTTTATTACATATAAACTCTGACATGAATACAACATATTTTCTTAAAAACGCATCTGCCAATAAAGACTTAATTGCTACAAACTGATGAACAGTACATGACACTAATTACAGGCTGCAGGATAAATGGAATTGTTCCAGATTTACATCAGGGTAAATGAGAACATAATTTGATTCCTTCTAGCTGTGCCAGGTACTTGTAGCACACTTAAAATGTTTGAGTTCCAATTTGTAATAGAAATCTGTCATTTTATACCTGTACACCTGTTAGCACAGTCAGATAATTGATAGCCCAAGAAATGCAAGAGCCAGTAACTTGTTGTTTTAGAAGCTGTTATTCCTAAATTATGTTATAAACATGCCACTGTTCTTTTAAACGTTGTCAAAAGAAAATGTCTTTGAATTATTCACAGAGTGATTTTTTATTTTTTTTTTCTAGAACTGATCAGCATAACATAGCATCTGTCTTTCACGGGAACTCCTTAGCTGTCAGCTCCTTTGTTATGCACAGGGTAGTGGTATTCTATTAATGAGAGACTGTTGACATATTGGAACAGAAAAGTAGTTTCCTTGCCAGCCTGAGATTTGTGTTGCACTTCATGTACCAGGATGTCCATGCTAATCATTCTGGCCATGATATGGCTTCACAACTTGGAAAGACCAGGAAAATAAACCCTTATGGTTACATTTAACAGAAGACTTTTTTTTTTTTTTTCTCCCCAAAATTCTCTGCACTGCTCACAAATGCAAATTTTTCACCACTGGTGTTAGGTGCTGAGGGTCTCCTGTCAGTTTTTGATCAATCCTTCTTCAATAGAGCTGAAATTAATCCTTCAGCTGAAAACACAGCACAAGGGTTAGGCACCATTTACATCCTTAAAATAGGTCTTAAGTGGGACGTGGGTTGTGCATAGACTGCGTGATCCTCGGCACGGAGGTGATTTTCACCCTGGGAGCTAACAGCTAATAGCATCTGGCTGAGGCTTGCTTTGAATTGCTTCTCTCTTTGTGGGATCAAGCCCGAAACCCCATCCCACCAGTTGCCTGCCAGACTGTTTAATTTGAGGAGGAAAAGCAATGTAAAAGAAAATATTAAGACCTGAGATTTCCTCCTTCCATCCTCTCCCCACCATGACACTGGGGGAATGAGCCTCTAAAAGCACATCTAGCAAGACAGAACATAGCTCTGGAAAACTTTATTCCCATCCGAGAAGCCCAACTGATATTTTATTAATAGACGTAGTGAGGTTAATAGGAGGTATAGCTAAAATCACCTTGTACCACACACACTGGGGTATTTAACATCTTTCATGTTTTAACCACTTTAATAATTGATTGGCTGAAATGTCTGTTGCTTCTGTGAACTGACACTGTTGTTTATGTTTTGTTCACAGCTGCGAGTCTTCAAATTGGCAAAGTCCTGGCCGACCTTAAATACGCTCATTAAAATCATTGGTAATTCAGTAGGTGCCCTTGGTAACCTCACTCTTGTGCTGGCAATCATCGTCTTTATTTTTGCCGTGGTAGGAATGCAGCTTTTTGGGAAAAGCTACATTGACAATGTGAAGAAGATAAGTACAACCGGCAATTTGCCACGGTGGCACATGAATGATTTCTTCCACTCGTTCCTCATCATCTTCCGAATTTTGTGTGGGGAGTGGATTGAGACCATGTGGGACTGCATGGAGGTAGCTGGGCAGCCACTGTGCCTTCTCGTCTTCTTGTTGGTCATGGTGATAGGAAACCTGGTGGTGAGTTCTCAAGATGTTTTTTTCTCCCTTTCATGGTGGGTGTGTGTTGTGACCTGGAAGCAGTCATTTAGGATGTCAGTTGGGACTGACAACCTAGTTCGTGATACCCTTGGACTGAATTAAGGTGGAATGACACCAACCAACCAGTTTTATGATTTAGTAGTACAAAATACAAGACGTGGTTAGGTACGATGTCTCAGTGGTGATTACTTTAACTGGATAAGCAAGTCCTGTGCCGCGTTGTTGCTTAGATCTGGTCATTATTCCATAAAGAGTGAGAGGAGAGGAGAAGGGGGTGGGGGGAGAAGAGATCTCAGCACCCACCGGATCCAGTGGTGTCCCTTTAGTTCTCTTTAGTCTTGGTGGTGGAGGTCTCACTTGAGCGTTCATCAATTCAAGTTTGATGCTCTTGAGAGGACGTCTCATTTATGTACAAGGCAAGGGTGTGTGAGCCTGTGTCTGCACAAGCTCAGCGCGTCAGTGGCGTCGCAGGGGCTCCTCATCCGTGGCTGTGAGGGGTTTAGGCAACCCCTTCTGTGCGCGTGAGTGGTTGCCTTGTGTTACCACAGGAGTTTTTTCCAGGATGGGAGGCGCTAGCTAGATCTCACTTTCCCAAGACCTCAAGCCATGCTATCCAGGACAGCCTGGTGGTTACCGAGTCAGGGAGCTGCAGCTCACTTTGCAGCTACAGCTTGTTTCAGCTCCTCTCCAATCTGAGCAGAACAGCTTTCTGCAGCAACTCTGCTTGAATTTGAGCACTGATTAATGTTTAAGGCTATTATCAATATATCGGTTCCTTACAGTTGTGCAGATGTACCATTTTTTTATCCAGAAATGGCAAATCTCACATTGCTACATGTCTTTAATTCAATGAATCAAGTTGTCACCTAGAAAAACTTGTTCATACCCCAAATACAAAATTGCTAGCACTGCATAACTAATTAGGAATGAAGGCTTTACTGTTTTTTGCAGAACAGATGTTGTTTTACTAGAAGAAAGGCATGTGGGCTGGTTGTAATGATTTTATTTCTTAAGCCATTCATGGGGCTGAAGGGCTTCCGGGTCTGTTTTCTATACAGGAGTGAGTATCACCTCGGCTGTCACTATACTGGGAGATGGTTTTATTTCCTTTCATTTTTGGTCCCAGAACACACAAACCTTACAGCCAGCACAGTGACTTTGCGTGGAGTTTTGAATGTCTTTATTCTGCATGTTCTAGGAAGCTGCAGGTTGTGTTTCCAGTAATGTCACTAGCTCGCTTGCTTTTTTAATAGACTATCCTATAAGCAAGGCTTACATAAGCTCTGAACCTATTAAGACTGAATTGTATTTCCCTCTTGACATCTTATGGAGCGCTTTGCTGGCTTGCAGTCCTCATGGAAATGTTTTGCCTGTTCAGCTTACAGAGCATCTTTGACATCGCAGCCCTAATGGGCTTACTGTTTATGTAGTGAGTTGTTTAATAGTAGATGCTGCTACAAAAAATGTTGGGTTTTGCTACCGATTGCTTTTAGTGGTTGTGCTTTTAAGTACCCAGTGTTTTGGTTCTCAGCTGCTGGGATAGAAAAATTCTTGAAAGAGGTAGGAAAACAGAGCGCATTGTTTTGTTTACATTGATTTATATGTTAACAATCAGTTTTGCACTGAAAATGTTGATTGCAAGAGCAAAGTATATTTTATAGGGCTTTTTTATAAAAGTCAAAAGATTAAACCATGATTTCTCAGAAAGTGCCTAAAACTTCTGAGTTTTTCCCCTAACATCCCATTTCTATAGATTTTTCTTGGAACTAAATGTGATTAGAAGAGTTGGGGGTGAATTATTACTTTCTGCAAATCTTTCTGGGGAGTTTAGCCTGAGATCCAGAAAGTTAATCTCCCCCTGCCATTAAGCAATGGATTGTGTATGATACATTGATTGAAACCTGAAAATATGTGGTAAATTCTGGGGAGAATGTTAACATTTAGAATATTCATGGATTATTGAAGGATGTGAATTTGCAACATCTGATACCCTTATTGTCACACTCATAAAAGTGTGTAAGTTCTGTTAAATATAAAATCTGATTCAGCAGAGGTTGCGTTAACATTAACTACACATACTTAACCTTCAGTGCTCAAAAAAGTCTGTCCCAGATGTAAAACCAGATCTTGAAAAACTCTGTCAGCATGGATAAACTGGAGTTACTGGTCAGCTGAAAGCAAAATTCCTAGCTTTATCCTTTTCGGCCAGCATTTCTGTAAGCATGAGACAATGGCTGGTAAATAGGAATAATTAGTGTCTGCAGATCACAATAAATAAATAAAAATTTATTCATAGCTGCAAAAAGAACAGCAGATTCTCAGTCATGGGACTCCTCCAGTATCAGATGTGTTACACAGAGATTTCATGATGTTGGTTAGCAGGTAGAGAGAAAGTCGTCTTACTCCTCTGGCATCAGCAAAACTCTTGCTTTCTTCAGTGAGAGGACTGAAATCACAAACTCACTTATTTGCTGTACATCATCAGACCCAAAACTTGTGGTAGCCAAAAAGCACCGCAAGCTCTTTAAAACAAAAGGAGTTGAGTGCTAAATCTTTTACCTATAACTCTGCTGTAATCTCTGCCAGAAATGTTTCTCTTTTAAATCACTGAGATCCTTGTTCCTCTGCTGTTTCAAGAGTCCATTCTGATAAGACAAATAGAATCCTGAGATTGTATCTCCTTTGGACTCTGAACACTTTCTTCGTCTCTGAAGGCACAGAGGAAATCCTGCAGTGTTGTTCCCAGTGTAGCACATCTGCACACCCATCCAAATTGAACACCTTTATCTGTCACATCTGCCAGTACTTATGGTAGTGACTGTGGTCACTTCCCCGGCTGCAGGCTAAGCATTAGAGAGCAGACACGCTCTTTAACTACTGTTAGGGCTGCAAACTGGTGCTGGGAGAGTTACAGCCACTGTAATTCTGTGATATGTTCAGTGGTTTGGTTTTCAGGTCTTACCAAGCCCCACTAACAGAAATTCAAAGGAATGGTGAAAGAAAAGCCGGGAAAGTTTGTAAGTGCCCTGGGCAACTTCATGTTTCTGAAAGGAGTTTTAATAAATCTTAAATCTTTGGTTTGTTTTTATAAATCCTGACAATGTCTTGGACCAGTGCAGTGCCACATGAAACGATGTTTGCAATTGGTCAGCTGATGTTTGAGTCATCTTTGAAGATCTAAACTTCACAACACAGTTAGAAAATTATGTGCTATGTAACCGTGTTTTGCACAATAAGACTGTGCTACTGCTGTCAGATGGCTTTTTTAGGGTCATTGAAGCTGCTTTGGAAGGCAAAGCTGAACAGCCAGATAATAAAATATTTTCTCCCTCATTTGTAAGGAAGAGCTGCTGAAATTGCTAACTGAATAATTGTGCTTACTGTTCAGTTTTGTAAAAGGCTTAACATATTTCCTACACATGTTTGTATTACTGGGGTTAGAAAGGAAAATCACCAAGACGGGAATTATTAAGAAGATGTAGGGGGATTTGGGTAGCGAGCCAGTCCCTGGTGCCCCCTACTCTGCCGGGTCAGCCGATGTGAGAGTCGAGTCGAGCACAACACCAGCCACTTCTCAGGGGGCAATTGCATGTAATTGGTGCTAACAACGTGCATGAATAAAACTGACACTTCAATCACAGACACAACAACCTCCCAACCTCATCGTGTGTGTGTGACGTATGCTGGCCACGCCACCCTGTTATTCTTCTGCCGGCCATCTGGATGAAGCCTGTTTTCTAGCAGCTTCTCCTGAAATGCCACCAAGTGAAGGGTAGCTGGACACAGGGCAGAAAAGCACTCCCTGTCTTTGTGCTCCAATTTGGCTGTGCGTGACATAGGAAGCACCCAAAAAGCATCAGTTAGTGTTGACCCAAGCTAACAGGGTTTCAGGGCTGCAGGTTTCTGGACCACTGTTGTCTCACTTCTGCCTGATTTACACACATCCCCTAGTACTTCCATGACACATCCACCACCGTTCCCCAATCCTCCACAAGCTGGTAATTCCCTGCTGCATTTCTATGGTGGATTTTGTCTTTCTGGAGTCACAAGCATGCCAAGATGTTGAGTCTGTAACCCGGGAAGTGACATCTTCCAAATTTTCCTGAAAGACGGAATATAAGGCTGGAAGTGCTCTTTTAGGATCAGTACTAGGCTTTTCCTTTTATCAACTGTCCATGGAAATACTATTCACTCTAGAAAATATTAGTGACATTTTCTGAGAACACAGGTAGAAAGCACCACCAGTTTCTAGAGTATCAGGCTATGCTGTAGGAAGGATTGCATAACCATTGAATCATCATTGAATTAATACGTGATGCATGGAATTATGAAATGCAAAGTGTAAGGTCATGCACTCAGCCCTGTTTAAAAATTTATGTTATGACCAAGTAGCTTACCAACAAAAAATGGTTGAGAGGATAATAAAAATATACATATCAGTCATTGTGGACATCTGCATCTGAGATAATTGCATGGAGATGCCTTTCTAGTCAGATCTAGTTAATGGAGTCTGTGAAGTCATAAAATATCTTACCCAAAAAGACATCTAAAATACATCAGATTTAATAACCCCTAAAAGTACCTAACTCTATTCCTGAAGTCTTGGGAGGCAAAGTCTGTAGCTGTCCCCGTGCACATATCATTCTGGCTGATTGAGCCAGTGCGACGTACCGATACACCAATACATTGCACCTATTACAAAAGTGAATGAGATTCTAATAGGTATCAGGGAAGGTAATTAGAGGAGAAAGGAGAGTATGAATGCTGTTGCACAGCGATCTGCAATACTGAATATGCAATACGCCCCATTAATGCCTGGTGCTCAAGAAAGATTAAATACTACTGGGAAAAGCAAAGTATGATAATATGAACCATAAAATGGTTGGGGTTGGAAGGGACCACTGTAGATCATCTAGTGCAACTCCCTGCTAAAGCAGGTTCTTCTAGAGCAGGTTGCATAGAATTGTGTCCAGGAGGGTTCTGAATATCTCCAGAGAAGGAGAGTCCCCAGGCTCTCTGGGTAGCCTGTGCCAATGCTCTGTCACCCTCACAGTAAAGAAGTTTTTGCTCATATTCAGGTGGAACTTCAGTTTGTGCCCGTTGCCCCTTGTCCTGTCACTGGGCACCACTGAGAAGAGCCTGGCCCCATCCTTCTGACACTCGCCCTTAAGATATTTGTAGACATTGATAAGTTGAGATGAGGGGAATGCAGAGCTAGGCATGGGAGGAGAAGAGCTTAAGAGACAGGATATGGCTCATCCCAAATCAAGGGAGTATAAATCGCTGTAGGTACCTTTAGGCTAGGACTGGAAAGGAGGCTTCTGACTATCAGCACAGTGAGGTTGTTCAGGAGGGCTTTCCAGGACTGACTAGCCCCAAACCAGAAACGTGTGAGATGGAGCTTGACTAGTTTGTGAAGGAAATAATCCATGTTATCAGGGGGCCTGACCTGGTGACCCAAGAGGACTTTCCAGGGTCCCGTCTTCCTACGGTAATTTGACTGCCTGGTGGCAGAGCTGCTCAGCATAGTTTAGATGAGGTTTGAACTGGCCCACTTTGGTTAAACTCAGTGGAAACTTTTCTGTGAAATAGTCAGATACACCTGGAATCCATCCTTTTATTCTGCTTCCACGTCTCAGGAAGCCTTAATGGATTTTTTTTTTTTTTTTTCTGTTTTAACATGTCCCATGATTGTGACACACAGATTTTTTGAAATGTCTCATTCTTGGAAAAAGAGGTTTGCCTCTCCCTACATACCTTTCCTACAAGTCAGTGGAGGAAGTTCCTTGAAGAGATGTTCTAGGGAAGTGTTGCTACATCTCCCTCAGGTTAAAAATCTGTGGACTCTCAAACTGGTCATGTGCCAAGAAAACCTCGTTAGGTCTCATTCACCACTATTTTGATCTTTAGCAGCCAAATTCTGTTGATAAAATGGCACATTACCAGGGCTGTTCTATAAAGACATGTCTCTGCAGCAGGGCAAGAAAGAAAGAACTGACCTGTGGAGGAGAACTGGTGGCCCACCCTGTGGGAATCCATCAGCTGACTGGCTGTATGGGAGTTTCACAGGCAAGGGACTATCCCAGCTGGAAGTTTGTGGTCAGTACAGGGTATGAAGAAGTTTAATAATAGGGAGCAAGATGATACTTTGCCTTTGTCCTTGGTGCCAGAAAACGTTCCTAGGCACATTTAATTTATTAGTGTAGAAGTAGCCAGAAAGTCCTGTCTCACCCAATACAGATACACCTCCATCACTGCAAATTTCTCAGCAGACCACAACTGGGCTTGAGAGAGGTTTATGGTAATGTGTCAGATTTTCTCTTTGTTTAAATGAAATGGATATAGAGAACTATCACTGTCTCTTGTGGTAAAATCACAAGTAATAGCAAAATAACATCTAACAGGCCTAGGTGAAAGTGGATTATAATTTTACATTTCAAGAGCACAGACAGCCAAAGCATATTATGATGGCCAAAGAAGGTCTTCAGATGAGACTTGTGTTTCTGCCTGACGTGATGGGACTGTCACTGAAGGAAGCTACATCAAGACTCTGATGCTTCTAAAAGACATGAAACATTACACCAGGTGGGTTCAAGACCATGAAGCTTTTTACAGGGTGATTAAGGGCTGCTTTACCCTAAAGGAATGAGGCCTCATTCATCAAGATTTCTTGTGCCAATAAATACATTAAAATGGAAGAGGGATGACATATGATAACACTTTTCCAGCTATCTTCTTATTTTCTTTTCAAATTACGTACAAATCTAGAGCTACCAAAGCCCCATTTTCGTGGGTTTTTCTGTCTGTCCCTAGAGGAATATACAACTCAAGAGCTGCAGCGAGACTTGATGCCCTGATTCAAGTAATTATTTTTACATTTAATGACAAACATGCTCTTATTCATGGAGGCCACTTAAGACATTCACTCTGTGAATAAAGGTTAATCTCCTTGGAGGGAAATGTAGTATTTGCATTGCACCTGATGATTAATATAAATGAACTGGAATTTTAAAATATTATGTGCCTTCTAATTGTAAATACTAGGTTAGATCTGCTAGCTGGAAATTAAAGCAAGTTTGGGGAGATAGTATTACAAGCCCAAGTGACACCATTTTAGGTTTTAGGTTTTTAATTTTCAAACGACAGTAGAGGTCTATGTCCTCGACTTTGTGTACTGTACTTCTACTGCCAAACTGGTACTCTCCTTGGGGCCCACCAGTTCCACTTCTTTCACAATGGAAGGAAAATGGGATAAGATGCAACTATATAAAGCTGGGGAAGAACAGCATTTTTCAAGGAAATGTGCATCCAGAGGAGATTCAAAGCAAAAGTTGTGGTTGTCCCAAGTCTTGCATGAGTGCTGCCTTCCCTCTGCTCTCTCTGTCCTGGGTGCTGCTGTTCACCTTATCTGCTCTTTCAGCAGTTCCCAACATTCTGGAAATGTGCATTTGTGTTTTGATTACATCAGCTGAGAAGTCCAGTAGACAAACAGGCAAGAATAGGCATGTCAGGAACAGTCACTGTCAGGACACACAAAATGTACAAAGCGGCGAGCGGAGTGCGTGTGGGACGCTGTGTAGGAGCAGGATCATCAGAAAGCTGTGGGAGCCATAATGAGAGCTGGGGGAATACTGGAGATGGAGGCTGGAGAGTTAGAGGGTCCAGAAGAAGCCAGGGAGCCCAAGGGATCATTAGAGAGAAATGGAAGTGTCATTTGAGTCTGTTTCATCAATTTGGACACTTATATAAGGGAGGCGAATTTTCTTTCTCAAGTCACATGCAGCTTTGCAGAGGAGCAACCTAGAATACATGAATAAGCACTTTTGGGGACACAAGCAAAACAGTCACAACAACTGTCAGCACGTTACCATCCTTTTTGTTTCTACTGATGTGTGTTTATGGCTGGCAGCAGGTACATTTAGTGTGATGCTGGAGAGTCCAAACCTCAGAAGAAAGTGGTTAAACCCCAGCACATTTCCCAGTTTCTCCCTTCGTATTTTTCAAGGCAGCTACCAGCCTAGTCCAAAGCCATTTTTGCTATTTGTATTCCCCATTATCGATCCTTGCTTGAGCAGTGTCTGAAAGGAAAGCACTCAGGTAGCTCATGCTTTTGAGCAAACATCTGGCTATATCTACTTAAGTATTAAACATCCTTAAAAGTAATGAAAAGTCCACCAGAAACAGATAGCATCATGTGATGAATCAAAAAGATAAATCCTTACACCAACCATCAATTAGTCCAGTTGCCTCTGATGACTGCTAGCAGGGGTGGAAAGCTTACATCCACATATGGGTTACTTTAAAGACAAACCTTTTGTCTAAGACTCCAGGCTTTAAAACTTGTGTAATTTATAAGTGCTTACATAATTACTATCATTTATTTTATTGAGTAGATATATCCTACCTTCATGTGTAACACCAGATGCTTGTGTGGAAAAGTCTGGGGGAGTTAACCTCAGGATATTTATGATGAACCATCAAAGACTGCTGGGTTTCAAAAATGCCATTGTATGGTAGATTAAGTGGAATTCGTTCAAAGCCAGGAGATACAGAGCTGCTTTGCCCAAGAGATGTGAGGGAAATGCACCTGAGAAGAGATGGGACAAGGAACTACTTTCAAAATATACTCCTAAAAAGTAATCTGCTTCCGTCTGTCACTCCAGATTTATGAGTTTCTGTACCCTGCCACAGGCTCAGTTGTTTCTGCTGAAGAGTTGAATTTTGGCACTTGGTGACTAAATCTGAGCACACATCTTCTATTAGGGGACAAATGTGTTCAGTTCCTGTTTTCAAGGTACTATATGGTGTCCATGCTAAATATCTACTAAAATCTGCCAATTTTTTCCCTGCAACACCCCTCCACAGAAAGGTATATCTTTTAAAATACAAATAGCCAAAACCCTACTAAAAGTTGGCATACAGATGGGGAGCAAGCTTTCTCTTCTGGTGCAGCTCGAAGGAGGCTGAAAACAAAATTGGACTAAGGCTCTTTTTTCATCTGTGAAATAAGAAATTCCCCAAAACAATAACCCAAATCAGATTCATTGGTGGGCTGTGGCAGATTTTGCCATTTGGTGCAGATTTTCATTGGTAAAATTGATTCTTTAATTGGTGGAAGTATTGCTTCTTGGTCTACAAATGAGTCACTGGGATGTATCAGAGAGGAATAAAATCTGATAATAATGCTAGTGCTCCTCTGTAGGTATATATATATGGGAACATGAAACTATCTCCCATTAACCTTCATGGGAGTGAGACTACTTAGAAATACGGAGGAAGAAGAGTGCTAATCCATTAGCTCAATCAACCTGCCCCTTTGAAACCATCTTTATGCCTTTTGATCTAATTGTGTTTCCAAGTCGGAGATATTTCTCTAAAAACACTGCTTAAGCATTGACTCCATTATGTGAACTGTTGACAAAATGAAATATTTTTAATAGGATCCACCATGTGTATATGTGCATATATATATTTTATTTGTGAAGGTGATAGTAGTGGATTGTTTATTAAGATTTGGTTGTAGTCTGGGGATTGGAGAGAAGCTGAGTTTTCAAAATAAAAACTGCAGCCCTGTTAATACAGTAGGCATCAGCAGAAATATGGCTCATTTCTTTCTACTACACCTGTCCTTGGTTAATAGTGGAAGTAGGGTTTTGTCAGTGGTTAAGTTCTTGTTAATAGCCAGGTGGTTATTAAAAATCTAGAAGACACTGAGTCAAATTTAATTGGACAAGAGTGTACAAAGGTAGGTACAACTAAATGTGTCCCTTTTTATTAATGTCACTATGTGAGTTGTCTGGATGTCATTGAAAGGGTAATGACAACAGAGTTCTTCCTAGCATGTGTTGAGTGAACAGCAAGGCTTTAATGTTAAAAACATTAGACCAGGTGGTACAAATTTAATACATTATTCATTAATCCTAAACATCTTATGCTTCTGTTAAAAAAAAAAAAAGTTAAAAATATTATTTTTCCCCACAGAAACCAAGCAGTGAGCGGTTCATTCTAACAGTTGCCTCTAGAAATAGCTTGTTAAAAGGGATATGTGAAACAATCAGCTAGTCATGACAGCCTTAACCTTCTCGGGAGGTGTATGATATTTGAAAAAGCCTGGAAATTATCTTTTCCATGTACAGTGCATGTTCATATCTGCATTTCTTCATCTAGCACGTACGTGGCAACATGGTATATGGCTTCCCAAAGAAATATGCTGAAGAATACATTTGGAAGCTAAATGTAATAGACAGGATTAGATACCAATTTCCTGCCTTTGGGGGACTTATTGAACAGTAAGAAGTTCCTGCAGTCAAAAAGGACCTGCCTTTGATCTCCTGCTACCATCCCACATTTCCTCCTGTTCCCAAAAGTCAGCTTGGCTGGCTCTTACTCTGTTAAACTCCTCTAGATCCAATAAAACCACTGGTCCACACTGGCAAGGAGAATCTCCATCAGATACAGATCTACTCCATCCATGTTGTATTACTGCAAACACTGCAAAGGAAAGGAGAATCAGACCGGTGGTTTCTTCATCCCTCTTGACATTTTTATTTCTTTGCTGCTGTTTAAGTCTCTTCTTCTATTTCCCTGTCTCCAGATTTTGTGTTATTTTTTCTTCTTCCTGTTTTGTTCGGGTCATCCCTAGCCAGACTTGTTTAAATGAGTTCTCATTAAGTATAACCCTTACATTTGTCTTCAGGGATAGATGTTTTTCAAGCAGCTCTACTCTCAGTTTGTCCCCCTTCCCCTCTGTTTACTGCCTCCTCCCCACCACCAGTTCCCTTCTCTTTCTGCCCCCCCTCACATACACTGATTTGTTGCAGCCACACAAGCAAGAGCACTCTCATGCTCCTTGTGCTACAAACTCCTTTGTGTGGGTTTTTCTTCCAGGAGGACTTCCATGTCACTTCTCCTCTCCTGTAGTTCTCGTCTCCCACGTTTAGATGTCATTCCATCCCATTTCTGGGAGGTTCAGCAAGTGCAAAATGCCCACTGAAGTCTCTCTGCTTGAAAACAAAAGCAGATGACTGCCTCTATAAACTGGCTAGGGTATGAACTCAAACATTAGGAGTATCCCTCCTCTGTCTTGGTTAGCAGATTCCCTGGTCACCCCATCCCAGCTGGTGCCTGGGCATTCAGGGGACAGCCCTGGCTGGGGACAGCAGCCAGGAAGCAATCCTGCCTGGGGGAAGAGTGGGGAAGGGAGGTCAGCTGCTTACCCGCAGGGATGGAGAACAAGCCTTGACTTGTCTTTGTTTACTACTGCAGATGCAATTTTTAGATCATAAAGTGAACAAGCTATTTAGCTTTTGGTTCCTTATAAAAATGCTCTTATGGACAACTAACACCACCAGCTTTCTCCTTTGCTTCCCCAATTTTATGTCCATCTTGCATTGAAGAAGATTTTGAGCAACCCCAGTTGCTGGGATTTCAGCCAGGCACCCAGAGTAAAATTAATAAATAAAATAATTTTCAGGTTTCCACATCAGCAAAACACCTGTGTATTTCCTGATAGAAGAAGGTAATCAAAGATGAGGTCATCGTGCCTGGAAAGAAGAGTTTGCTTTGATCAGGCGGTTGAGCACAGACTTGATTTGAAGGATGCTGGTAGCCAGTACTCCACAGAGTGCTTTTCTTATGTTTTAGTAATGCTTCTCTGCAAAGCACAGCTCAGAGCCAGCTTTATCCTGTAGACATAAACTGCAGGAAGAAAGGACATCTACCGCCTTGCTCTCCTTGCAAAAGAACAAGAATATCTCCCTGGGGCTTTAGGAAGTATTAAGAAACCTGCAGAAGAAGCCACAGCCCAGTCAGAGACCAAAGGGGATGGGCTGCTGACTGGGGGCACGGTGGGAGCCAGGAGCAGATGGTGGCAGAGGAATTGGGTCACTGGTTAGGACAGCAGCAAGGCGTATGTGTCAGCACCTCCTGCCTAGCAAGCGCAGGGTGGCTCTCATTCTGGAAACCACTGGCACTCCTGGTGGTAAATGCTCCTGCCCTGTTTCTTTAATGAAAGGCAGGGGTTTGTCCTGCTTTTGAGTGGGACCTCTTCTCCTCTTCTCCAGCAGAGGTGTGTGAAAGCTGCAAGCCCAGCTTTTTGCTGCGAAGGCAGAAGATTTTGTACTGTTCAAAATTACTAGTAGAAATCTATTTTGTAGCTTTTCTGAAAGAAGCCCTCCTGGCTGGCAGACAGCTCTGTCACTGTTCTGCCCTCCCAGGAATCTGCACTTGCAAAGTGCAAAAAATGAGAACCTCCTTACACCTCCCGAATTCCCCTTTTCACATTTCACTTAATAGGTATATATGATTCCATAATGAATCCCAAATTATAATACCAAACATGGGAAATGTCTTAGAAAGCAACATTTCAAAGGGAACAATGTTCCCCTCCACGTTAAAAAAAAAAAAACACAAACAAAAAACAAACCAAAAAACAAAACAAAACAAAAAAAAAACCCCAAAAAAACAAAAAAAAAACAAACAAAGGAAGAAAAAAAGGCAAAGCTAATACTAATTATTCCTTGAACTCTCTGGTTTAATTTTCTAATCTCTGGGTCTACCCTCATATTGATTTTGTTTTGGTGTAATACATTGGCTGCAAGGAAGTCATTACTTACTGTGGCCGTTACCACTGGTTTTCTTTCTCTGTTATTCTGTTTCCAGGAATGTATTATCTTTTTGGCTCTCTGGCTTACCTTTTCCCAGATATTTTCTGCCATGTGTGAATGGGAATTACCCCTTTCTCTTGGTCTCTGGTCCTGACTGCCCAAGAGACATGGTGGCCTGTAGATAACTAAGTGCAAGAGTTAGCACAACCTTTGGTCACAGCTGGGTGTCCCCCTTTCAGGGGAGGTGTAGGATCTGAATTTTAAAGGGATGACTCCAGGGATCTCACTCTGCCTTGACCGGGCAGTGTCCTTCACATGAGCCCAGTCATGCAGGGTTAGGGCTGGTGTGGTCTCCAGGTAAGAATAACAGAGCTTAAACTTCCAAAATTAATGTTTTTTTCTTGTGTCTTGTGTTCAATAATTGGTAGAGCAGTTGATGAGGTGGTGTTTGCATATGAGGAGTGAAAATATTCCAGGGATAATACAGGTGTTTGTCACCTATCATCACTCCTTGCAGGGAGCAGCAACAGCAAAGACTCAGGCGTGTTCAGTCAATCCAGGACTGTCTTGCTCTCTAATTGTCTTGACATCCTCATCACCGTGACAGATAAACACTTTTGTTGACTTAGCACACGGTAATTGTGTCTTTGTTTGTAATCAATAAACTTTCTGTAGTTTCCCTAATGCTTATGGGGTGTGCTGAGCCTCCAGCATCATGAGCACAGCTGTCTTGCTGGCAGAGGTTTGCAACTGGACTTGTCTGATAGCACTTTTTTTCTGTCTAGACAGTGGTTAGAGAAGTCCATAGCAGCTCTGATGGAGTTCTTGCTATGCTGATGAATTAGTGTTGTTTTGATATCTGATGAAAAGCCTGTGGGAACATGTTTGGTTTTATGCTGTGGCTTCACTAGCGGGAAGAATTTATCTGCCTTCACTCACCATCCCACCCTCCTCTCTCATATAGGACTTTGTGACTGAGGAAGCTCTTGGTTTCCAGACACTCATCTTCTGATACTTCTAAGGAAATTACTTTCAAAAAACACTGAAAGTCATCAATTAAAAAAATTAATATAAATTCAGTTCAGTAGTTCTTGACCAGCACTTGGAGTGGCACAGTTTGTGTGCTTGCTAATACCCATGTAGGTGGATAACACATGAAAAAGACTTGGCAGGATGAGGAATCCACCAGGTTGTGGTAAGAAGCATCGTGGGTTGCCTCATGTCTGTGTTTCAGTGACAAGGACATAGGCCCCTCGCTGTGCCTGCTTTTGGGGTGCTGCAGAGGCTGGGGGTGAGGAGAGGCAGAGGCTAGGGGCTGGTCCTGGTGAGACAGGAGCTGTGGAAGCGCCAGCCTCCCCTCCCAGTTCAGCCACCCCCTTTGGAGAGGCATTTTCATTGTGTGATCCAGTGTCAGACGGGCAGCAAGAGCAGTGTTGAGCTGGTGCCCTTTGCCTGCCTCCCTCTCTCGATGGGATGCACCTATGCCAGGTCTGACATGCCCCGATGCTAGTGCAGCCTTATGGCTCCACAGAATACAGGGAGGGAAGAGTGGCAGCTTAGAATGAACTCAAAGAATTCTAATGTGACACAAAGGTGCTGTGAAGCATAATTAATGGGCTTAATCTACCTTTCCATTACTCAAGGAGCACGTAAAGTGGCAAGAACAGCGCTGAGGAATCTGCCCCATCAATTATACATGCCCTTTAAACTCCGAAGCAAGGGTGACTGTTCCCCCCACCCATGCACACACCATCAAACAGGGGTAAGCACAGCTGCTGCCCAGCACCCCTTCTCTGCCTTGTACCACTTAAGGGCAACCGGCTGTGCAGGAGACCACTGAAACTGCAGGGAAACATAGTGTCAATACCCACAGTGGAGAACAGTCAGCAAGACTCGTAGCCTTACGGTCAATACCACAAACCCACTCATGGGCTGGGGGGGAGGAAGCTCACGCATTCATCTCAACTGGTTTTTGGAGTCTACCATGAAGACAGCTGGAGCTATGCCAGCACCCTAACCATTCCTCACAGTCAATGGGGAGAAAAGGCACTTTGATTCCTTCACTGCATCTCACCTGTGCAGCCACCAGTTTTAGGATGAGACACATGGGGCTCAGGCTCCTCTGACCATCTGGATTGGACCTAGCCTGTCAATAAAGAGAAGGCCAGATGCCTTTGCCTCCCCTGAAGGCAGTGTGAGTGCTACCCGTGCCCAAAGCTGTGCTTCTCAAGCGCGCTGCCTGCAAGCACTGTTCTGCAAAGGCAGGGGATGCACATGGTAGCTGTGAAGCTCGGGGAAAATCAGGCCTTGTTCTCGTCTGTCTTAGGGAAAATGGAAATCATTCACATGGAATCACTGAAATTATAGCCACTTTTAGTAGATGGATATGAAAGAATTATTCCCACCATATTTACTTCCATATTTCTTTCATTTGGAGAACACCCACTCTCATTGCCACCATAAAGTAGTTGACAGATTTTGCATGGGAAATAGGCTGAATTTGGTGCGTTATTTTTATTATATTGCATTTTCTTATACTTAAACAGACAGATCAGTTATTTTACCAAACAGATTAACATGGAGTTGATAAGCAAAAGTTCCTCTTGCAACAAACTGGTACCATGGTGCTCCGTAAACATTTCATCCACAATGGCTAGCTTGCCTTGTAGGATCAAGCACAGTCCACTTGGGAAGTTCTATGGCTGCAAGAGAGGGAATCCATGTCCCCCTTTCAGTGTGTTTTCCTAGCTGATCTGGGGCAAGGAGCATGAAGGAGGTCAACCTTGCTCCAACCAGTGTCCTCTCCCACTTGCCCTGACCACAAGGACCTCATGCCATACCTGGGGTATCATGATCATTTTGTCAGCGAGAAACTAAGATATTATGAGAATGGGATTATGAGATTGACTACAGGATAAAGAGAAACTGGGCTGGGAGGGTATAAGCTTCTTATCCAAGCACAAATAGCCGAAAAAATAGAAAAGGGAATATAGAAAATAACTGATCATGTAAATTGCTTTTTGCAGGAGTACTCCCCCTTGGTAAACTTTGCCCTGGGATGAAAATGTACAAAGGATTGGAAAATACACTTCCAAGGAAAGGGATAATCCTCCAGTAGCAGAGAGATGGGCCAGATGACCTATTACTGCAAGTCTCTGTCTTAAACTGAGATCTAACACTTCCTTGATGTAGTGAAAGCCCCTTTATGAGCAGTTTTTCTTTGCAGCTTCATGGATCTTGCTACACTAAACAAAATAAAATAATTGGTACATATTGTGTTAGGCTTGCTAGGAGTCATCAAGGCCTCCAAAGAGAAAACTGCATCTTTCCCACCTGTGCTAGCCAAAGAACAGTGCAGAAGTCCATTGTCATCAGAAAACAAACAGGAAAGAAGAAAATCAGTTTTTTCCACCGCTCAGGGAGTGTTTGAAGAGCTTCTTGCTGGTCTGTGTTTAACAGGCACTGCCAGAGAAGTGGGTCTGAATAGGCTGAGGTGTATGGGTCCTGTTTTATCCACAAAATAAAGTATGAGATGAGTAGCTGGTGATCCTGGCAGGTGCCTCACCGTGCTGTGCTGTCTGGGCTTTTCTTGTGCAGCTGAGTGACAGCGGTGACAGTGGGCTGCCACAGGCATACAATTGGGTTTAACTGCTCTCTTTTTTGCATGACAGAATTCACTGATGGGGCATGTTTTCTGCTCTGGACCCTGTTGTTATAGAGAAACCTGCTTAGCTGGCTCCTAGGAGATTTCTCTACTACAGGGAAGCACCCTCAGGTGATGTAAGTCCCTTGTAGCTGTCCTCCCCGTCCTCTGTCTCCCTCAGATGAGAGAACGGTACACATCTGCGGTTCTTTGAAGTGTCCTGTGCGTTTACAAGCAAACAAGTGCTCGGAGAGCTGCTTCTGAACTGCTCTGCTCTATGAACCTCCCCCTTACAGCCAGTGACCCCATCTTCAGTTGCAGCCTGCTAGGGTTTGTCCTGTGTGGTCTGGGCAGATAGATGAGAATGTCTGGCCTTAGTGGCTGCTGAGTGTGAAAGTTCATTTAAATTTCGTACAGGGGAAAGGATCAGGGGTTTGAAAATCAAAGTTACTTGTTTTGTTGGCAGTGTGTGGTCAAGACGGTTTCCACTACAGGAGAAGCTGTATGGGTGAGCTCGTATGAGATCCTCTGCAATCAAAGAAGACCAGTAGCTGAGGACCTCACCTTGGGGATGGCTTAAACCTGCCACTGAACCTGTGCAGGTGCAATGTCATTCTTGCTCCTAGCTAAATAAAAACCCCACCAGAATTATTTTCAATCAGCTAAGAAATGGCCTTAGACTTTCCAGTGGGTTTCCAGCTGACGTTTGGCGCAGTGCTGAGTGGGGTGCCAAATGCCCTCCGTCTGGGTGACACCAGTGAGGGTGCAGGGCAGTGAATGCATTGCTGAATCAGATTGCAGGAGTGCAGAAGGACTGCAGGGCTGCGTGCTGTTTGACTGAATGACAGGTGGAAGGTTAGATACATAATGATCTATATTCCTCCATTTTCCCCAAATCAAGCTAAGTACAAGAATTGAAGGCAAATGAGGGAGTAGTCAGACACTTTTGCTCCAAGTGTCTTTTAACTTCAGCAACAGTTTGTGGAAATATTTTCAAGGAGGTTTTGGTGAGAAGGTGTCATCTGAAATGAAATGGTCTGCTTTTGTCTTGTGTTGGCCAAAATAAAAGGAGGTGATGGAGCTGAGGTATTCTGACTACAGCCCACTATGGCAGCGCATGTGGGTCCCAGCCTCCACCAGCAGCCCCTGCCTAGGACTCCCTGGGGAGGAGGGGTCCTTCCAGCAGCCTGCTTTCTCCCCATTGCTGAGGAGCCAGCAATTAAATTCACGGCTTCATGCTTCTGTGCTCTTCAATTGCTGCAGCCACAGAACTGGCACAGCACTTTGCACAATGCCAGGCTTGCTACCTGTGTGCTGCAGCTCTGCTCAGGCTGGGGCTGAAACATCCCGAGCTCTCCTCTAACCTGGTAAAGGTTGCCTGGTTATAAAGTTTGGCCACCACTGGCCTGGAGCATGGAGTCCCAGACTGACGCCAAGAAGGACTTTCTGGACACCTGGCTGGGTTTGACAAGTCATGGGATGATGCTGTTAGATTTAGTTTTACATAGTCCTGCGAGGAGCAGGGAGTTGGACTTGATCCTTGTGGGTCTGTTCCAATTTGAGATACTCTGTGATTCTATGTTTCTATGTTAGTTATTTTGGCCTGCATCAGTAAGTGTCCTAACTTTAATCTAGCTGCAAGATATTAAACCCTAGCTTATGCTCCCACTGCCAGAGATCATTCAGCTCTTCAGCATCTCCTGGGATGCCAGACTGTCTCCATCACGCAGAGACATCCTAGGAAAACCCCTCCAGCTTAAGCATCTTGGGGAGGCACCTGACATTAAGCTGCTGGAAGTTTATATGGTATGATATATATGTTTATAGCAGCATAACCAGAGTCACTAGCTTTGGAAAGGCATTAAGAGTGAGAAAGTCTGTGAAAGCATGCTGTATTGTCATTAGGGTAAATGTTTAACATCATTATGCTAAAGGAGTTGGGGTTTCTTTGAGTGCATCTGTCATTTGATTCCTTACATCAAAGACCAAAAAACCGACCCACTTTCAGAGTCTGGCTGCTCCGTGTAACTGGAAAGCAGATTTCGTTTTAAGGGGATCCATACTGACTTACAAATCTGCCATTGCTTTTGAAAACTGAATTAGTCTTTAGTTTGCTTTTACTTAAACTGAAAGCATTGCTCTAGCAACCAGGAGAACTGGATATTATTAGTAACCTTTTACAGGAAATGTGGTGTGTCATGGGTTGAGCACACATTTTTCTGGAAAATGCAGTGTACAGGGAAATGGGGGGAATAAGTAAACATAAAGTGCTTATACAGCAGTTCACTCTGTTTGAACGTCCAGCAATACAACTCTGAGGTTACCTGCTTATAAAGGAAGCAGAGAATTATATTTGAGATTTATTTTTGGCTAAAAGCATGAAGTGCAAATAGCTCTTTGTGCAAAATGTCAGCTGCATTTCTGGGAAGCAAACAACATTGCCTTAATAATCCATGGTAAATAACAATACTAAGAATGTTACCACCTATTATATACACCTGCAGGTGTATCTGGATAAACTTATGTAACTGTAGTTTGACATCCGAAATAAACACAGAAAAGTAAAACAAGGCATTTCAACCAAGGTATTCTGTGAACAGCAGAATGAATGAAATATAGGAGGAAATTCAGCTTCAGAACAAAATTTGGGTACCTACGTAAAGTTATTCATGTACGGAGAAGACATCTGAGCTGCCACTAAAGTCTGCAGAGTTCTATGGCTTGACTCAGTTTTGTTTAGCATCACTGGGGATACTGTAAGCTATCCATCCTGGCCTCCAACTGGACACAGGTTTCCCATAATAGTGTGTCCTGTTGGCCACCTGCCTCAAGATGACTTGGGCATGCTAGGGTCAGTTGGCCCTAGGTGACTGCGTATTGGCAGATGCATGCAGCCAAAGGTGGGCACCTGGATTTGATCAGGCTCTGTTGTCTACGTGATTGTTTTCTTTTGATTGAAACAGGGCTTAGATACCCCATTAGACTCTCAAGCTTTGGTGTGTGGGTCTGGAGGTAGCTGCCATCCTTGAAGAGTGATTCAGTTCCCCAACCACCACCAGTCGATTGCCTGCTGCAACTGTCATGCCCTGGCTGGATGATAGCTGGAGCTTTAGGAGGACGCACATCTCCTGTAGGTCTGGTGCAGATGTCTCAGAAAATCTCAAAAACAGTAGATACCTTTGTTAAGGTAACTGAATTGAACCTATAAAGTTCAGAATATTTTTATTCTGGATTTCTTTATTCCCTCTCTTCCTCCAGCTCCTTCCCATGTCCCTAGGTTGCCACTGGGAAGGAGACATGCTGTAGCTTGTTCCAAGCTCTGTCTGCACTGGTGAATTGGGCAGTGTCTCTTCTCTAGACATATGCTTATTTTCAGGATGCTTGTCATCTGAGACCCCATACTTCTATCAAACTTGGTTGAAAATGGCTAAAGTGATTCTCCCAGGAACTCCTTCACCGATGGGCTCCCACCTGTTCGGCAGTGTGTCCAGTGCTCTGGTTTTCAACTACATATCAGACAACATCACTTGTAATACCTCCGACTGGAATATGAAATAATAGATTGTTTCATACCAGACTGCCGCAATGATTAAGAGGAGACCCACACAAGCTGTCAGTGACAGTCCAGTATGATGGACCAGCTAAGAAACAATTAGCTTTAATCTCACTTTAGAGCAGGATAGTGCTCAGTGCAGCAATGGTTTATTCGGTAGTTTGTAGTGGATATGGGCATCTGCTGTGCTACCAACTGCTCTCATTTATAATCACAGTGATTGCAAAGAGTACTTTACAGAGCAGAACTGACAGGCCACTTCAAATGCACTGTCTCCAGAGTGATTAAGGCCAGATTTTCAAAATTCCAGCTCATCTATTCTAAATATTTGAAATAAGAGGGAATAGGGTGAGGGGATGATAGCAAAAGCTTATGGCTCTTTGGTAAGGTCCGGTTAAATATAAGTACATTTCGTACTGTTTGTTTTGGTCTAGCAGACTTTATAAATTTAAAATACTATCGGAAAGACAGAAGCCAGAGGACCTACAAGTATTTCTGGTAGCATTAAGAGATCACAGAGAAAATATCCTCACAAAGTCCATTTTATTGCTAAAATGGCACAAGTGCTGCAGCACTGATCTCCCCCTTGCAATGCTACAGAGCTGGCACCCACCCACCTTGTACAGGCAGCACATGAGTTGATACCAGGAAATTTGTTCTTAGTGTATTTGGGGTAAATATATTTTAGCTGATATCGGTTTAAATCACCTTTGCCCCATTCCTGTCATCCCAGGCATCACATCTGGTATGAGCTTCTTGCCCTTGTCAATCCAGCCCAAAAGCTGTAATTCACTCCTGCTCAGACCACGAGCAGGTGTAATGTCCCGCACACAGCAAGCGGTGTTCAGCTTGCAAGATATATTACTGGGAATAGCCTTCTAGAAGGCGGTGGCTTTATTTATTTGATAAAGTTGTATTTACTGGGGGAGGGAAGGTTAAAAGAGATTTAAATCACCAAGTATGTTAGTTGTGTCTAATCTTGCTGTGCCCTACCAGGAAAGGTAGACAGTTCTGAAATTGCAGGAACAAGAGAAAGCCAATTGACAGTCTCCAGTTCAGTTTGGATCTTCTCATACACCTGTAAAATTTTTCAAATAGTTTTTTTCCTGACTAGTAGCAGCATTTCCAGGACCGAGCCTGCTTTTTGCGGGTGAGCCCTGCTCAGAGCTGGCCACATTAATCCAGTTTGTGATGGCTTGCTTTTGCCTGGTGGGAAAAGACTGTGAAACTGTGTGACCTCTTAGGTGTTTATTCAGAGTCACAACAGATTTTCTTCATGTCCCAGAGGATATTTAAATCAAGATTATCTGTGAAAATAAATACAAATGCTTAGAATGTAATATTTGGTTTGTGCCATGCATTTGTTTAACATTATCATAGAATCATAGATTAGTTTTGGTTGAAAGGGACATTTAAAGGTCATCTAGTCCAACCTCCAGCAGTGAGCAGGGACATCTTCAACTAGAACAGGTTGCTCAGAGCCCCGTCCAACCTGGCCTTGAACTCTTCCAGGGATGGGGCACCTACCACCTCCCTGGGCAACCTGTTCCATTGCCTCACCACTCTCATCATAAAAAAAATTCTTCCTTATATATAGCAGTACCTTTCTTGATGTCAATTGGGGTTGCAGTTAGTGATTTTCTCCAAGATGGAATACTGGCAATTACAGGAAATTCATTATACTACCATTTATAAGAACATTTACACTATGTAGCTTCCAATGGAAATTTTATCCCATATTCTGTTTCTGAGCTTTGTATTTTCTTTTCTGTATTTTGGGGTGTGGGAGGGGGAAAGGGGATGTTGGAGTGTGCTATTGTCCATGCTATGCCTCTGCACCTGAAAATATGTGTTTGGAAATGCCTGCAGACCTCCTTTTCCTACTGAAACCACCTATAATTAGTCATAGTTCCACGAACGCTGGTGGTGTTACAGTGACACAGATGAGATGAGACTCAGACCCTTCTGCTTCCAAGACCAAACATCCATCTTCCAAATGTAAGGGTCGTTGATTTCCTTTTAACTTTATTCGTTCCAGGTGCTCAACCTGTTCCTTGCCTTGCTGCTAAGCTCTTTCAGCGCTGACAACCTCTCAGCACCAGACGAGGATGGGGAGATGAACAACCTGCAGCTTGCTTTTGCTAGGATCAACAGGGGTCTTCAGTACATGAAACACACCATGTGGAATTTTTGCTGCAACGTCCTCCGGCACCCCAAGACGACGGCTGAAAAGAAGGCGATGATGAAGCTTGCTGCCCAGAATACAGGTGCCCTTAACAATTGTGTGAACAGTCACACAGCCGCTGAGCTTGGCAAAGACATGGAGAATCACAAAGAGAACCATGCTGAGGATGGGATGAATAAAAATGGGGAGAAACACCTAGGAATTACAGACAATGATGATTTTATGACCAATCCTGACCTGTCCATTTGTGTTCCTATTGCTGTGGGTGAGTCAGACATCGAGGAGGAAGACGAGGAGCAGAGCACCTTTACGGAAATGGAGCAGGTAGGCAAGTAATCGTGTACTAGTTGCAGCTTATTAGAGATGGCCTTTGTTCCCACCCTTGGTCAGGATCCATGGCTCATGATGCAAGTGTCCCATGGCCTAATCCTGCCTTTGATACGCTGTTAACTTCAGAAGAAGTTACAGATGCATATCCAAGAGCAAAATTCAGTCTCCAACAAGAGCCATTCCCTTTCTTTGTATTCTTTGTGCTTCTCTAGGTTAATCCTTCTAACCAAAGCAATTAAACCCTTTCTCACACAGAAGACTCTTTTTTCTTTCTTTCAGCTGAATCATGGGAATGTTGCAGAACAAATCTTAGGTCCTCTGACTGTGACAGGGGATTTTCTCAGTGTGCGTGGGCAACGGCTTGGTTTGATTTGTACAGCAAGTATTGAGGGCCAGGCAGTTCTTTTAAAAATCCAAAAAGACAGAGGCACCAGAGAAAGAGAAGATAGGTAATTGTATGTATTCAGACAGAAAAAAATAGTTATTTGCCTGTTTTTGGTGTGATATGGCAGATTTATGTTTTCCCCAGAGCAGCCAGTAGTAAAGGCTGAAAAATTCTGTACGGTGAGAGGTGTTGGTGTGAAACAAAGAAAAGTCTTCACAGAAACGCTTTTCTTTATCTCCTTCTCTCCCTCTCTCCTTTCTACCAGCTTTACCTCTTGGCTTCATACACCATATCTAGTTAATGTTTTCCAGACCGTCCAGCCTTGATACAGCATACTCCGATGCCGGCTGAGACCTGCAGAGTTCAGCAGGCTCCTGTTTCACATCCAGCTGTCAGGAGGGATCCCCAGTCTCTCAGTTGAGGGGAAGAGAGTTTCAAAGCAAAACTGTCCTTAGGGAAGGGCTGTTCTAAAAAAGCCCCAAGGAAGGACTCTGTGTCAGGAGGTGGGCACAAATCAGCTGCTAAACATTCATTTCTGCTGTTCCATTGCAGAATTTTTTTCACTGTTGGTACATCTGCTTACCAGCAAGTCTTACATACTGATCATCCCCTTGAGGAGCTGACAACAAGGGGTCAGAAAACTTTATCATCAAGCCCTACTATCCAAACAGACACCTGGATAACACAAAAAAGCAGTCTGACATTTTTGATAAACACTTTTAGGGACTTTTTTGTATCTTTTTCAAGGAACACTTTCATTGAAATGACCTGTGGATTAGTGTGGGTGGCATGGATAATACGTTCTTTTTTTTTCTTTGAAGTCCTTCTCTATTCTCAGCGTTGCATTAGTTAAACCTACAAGCAGAGTACACCTGGAAAGTGAAATATCAATATAGTAGATGGGTTTCTTAGTATCAGCTGATATGCAAATACTGACTAGTGTAAAAACGTTCAATAGTGTGTAAATGTGTTTCATTCTGGAGTTCTGGTTTTGTTTTTTAGAAGGCGTGGAGTAGAGAAATCTATTAATTAGCTTTGTCAATAGTGTTTTCCAGGCTTTGACAAGCTGCTGTTGCAGGTCACTGCTGTTCTGCTGTGCTTAGCCCTGATCAATGGTTTGCAACCTTTGTCTGCAGGCCTGAAGGGTCTGCTGCTGAAAAGGTCCAAACAAGAAGCAAGTTCATACAGGCAGCGAACAATTTTATCAGATTTGTAGAGAGGAAAATGTGTGCATGCAAGGGGGCTCCAACTCAAAGACTCAAAATACATTGGCATAATAAATACACAAAAATAGGAAGAAGCTCAACAGCAGAAATTGTAACTGTGTGATGAGCTTTGCATCTGCTTTCCTGCAAAACCCTAATAGATTTGCACAGCTGTAAATCCCTCCATAAGGAACAGAGCCATAAGGAAGCAACCCCTAAACAACCCAAAAGTCTGTCATTTGTAATGATGCCCATTGCAAAAGCGTATGATCTCTGGACCCACAAAAAAAAAATCTCTTGATCAACACATAGGTTACTGCAGAAGAAATTATTTCACCTGGAGGTCAGTATGAAATCCCCATTCCCTGAATATAGACTTGTGGGCATTACAGCGTACTAGCTCTTGTATCAAGGGCAGCCATGTGGGACTTAGAAATAAACTTCCCCACTCACTCCCAGCATCTTTAATCCAGCTCCATGGGAGTCTTCACCTCCTTCCCTCCAGGATGGCCATGATAACCACAGCAGAGCTTGCAAAGGATGAACAAGGCAAACAAGAGCAAAATTTACATGATTGCACTGAAAGGGCACAATTACAGTGAAGTATCTTTTTGTGTGGAGGGCATCATGCAGAAATGAAATGAGAATTACCAAGGGTACGCTAAACATTCAAATCTATTCTAACTTTCCTCTAATTATAATCCATATTTTTACATATTTAAACATTTTAGTATGTACAAAGAGAATGTGTATATACATTTTGCTTCTCAGGAGAAGACAATGATGTGCCCTGCTTCTCTTTAAAGTTGTTGGCTGACCTGGAATTTAGCAGCCCCTTTGGCAACATTGCCAGAACATGCCGTCCTCCTCATGCATGTTGATTTTGGTGCAATAGCAGGGGATAGGATGCGAAAGGAGATGCATAAAAAGGGACTATAGGGGGAGTATATGTATGTACGTTTCTCAAGGGCATGGCTCGGTGAACCTACACAATCCTTGCGTGTCCTTTACACTTTCTCTGTCAGTTGAGGATCCTGGACCATATTCTATGCATTGGGTACTCACATCGGTCTGGACTCATCTGTCATGACAGAGAGGCTAAAGGGAGGCTGGTCTCCAGCAGAACCCCAAAGCTGTTGATCCCAGTGGGGTATTTCAGGGTGATGATCAGCTCAGCTTACAGCTCCTGTACCAATGCCGGTCTCTTCCCAAAAAGTCACAAAACTACTCTAAAGTAAGCCCTTGTGGCTATGAGAAATGGGCCCCACAGTGTTACATGCAGCAGTTTGAAATTTCAGATGATGAGCAACCCTTCTGTGACTGCACATTTTCCTCTGAGTAATAGAAATGTCTAAGTTTAAATTTCAGCTGCCATTTCTATTATCAAAGCTTACACTGGCAGCAGCCGTCTTCCTGAAAGCTGCCGATTTGTGGCACTGTCATTGAGAGGGTTTTGAAGGAGCGAGCCCAACCTGATAGATTCTAAATCTCCTTTGATTACTGAGATGTAAGTGAGATGCTCTGCTGGCTCGGAGAGCCAGGAGACACATGCCTGCAGCCCACACAAATGGTGAGAGGATCAGAAAGAAAAGCTGAGCGACAAAAATTCATTTGTCATTGTTGTGTGATACGCGTTTTGATGCCCATCACTGCAACATTTTAGCTTATGTCTTTACATAACCCCCCCTCCTTGCCCTGCTCTATAGTGCTGGGGAGGTGTTTCCCTGTCAGTCCAGATGAAGAAGATTTCTTCAGGATTTGATAAGTTTAGCCTTATAATGAGAACAAGAATAGCTGTCTTCCATTTTCCCCATCTTTGAGATGTATAATTTAAATATTGGTTGTTCTGCAGGAAAACAGCTCACAAAATCTCAGCAGCAACATGCTGGCTGCATCTTCTCAAGATTCTTTTGGGTTCTTATTTTGGCTTCCTAGGTGTTTAAAATGTGGAAATTATTTTCCTGAAACTCCGCAGAGTGTCTTGTAATTGCTTGTAAAGACAATCTTTTAATATGTGACATCAGCTTTCAGTCTCCTGAAGGAGTAAGATTATGGGGACAGTTCACAATTCAGTGTGCACAGTCCAGCCCACCTAACACAGTGGATCCTACCAGAACTTACCTGCAATTCAACTACATTGAAAGTTTCAGACATCAGCGGGGTTTGTACCATTTACATTAGATATATAAGTCCAAAGATTAAATCTTAAAATTACCTGCTTTAGTATTGCTTAACCTTCAAGGTGCCCACAGCTCAGTGTGTGCCTTTTTCTCGGTGACATCACTTTGTGGTTCAGAGGAATCCTGTGATCAACGGACTAAAAGAAGGTTCCAGATAAATAACGCTGGGTATCCTCAATCAGTCCCCGAAGTATGATGTCCTGCACTTTCACTGTTGGACTCTGGCTTGTTTCTGTTACCTCAGACTTCAATGACACCCAGGTCTTTCCGCACACAATTGGGATCCTTTTCTGCATTGATGAGTTCCTACAGTCAGGACGTTTTATTAATATAACCTTAGAAGATGGCTCTACCTTTTCCTTGTTGTTTGAGTCAGCCCGACAGGGTTGCTATTGCTTTCTCCCTTTCTTACATTTATGTAATTACTACACGGCCTGCCTTACTGAAACTACAGCCCTCAACTTGATCTGTCTATAGCATGCCCCTGAGAAGAAAATCCGTGCCACGGTGGCTAGTGGCTCTTGGCCACACCTCACTTTGCCCTCTCTGCGGTGACAAAGCCAGGGATGGATGCTGCTTTCTGCAGAGCTAACACCTTTGTGTTTTCACATGCAGCGCAGTGCCGAGCCAGCAGCACTTGCCTGCTTGTCTTCAGAAAATGCCATTATTGATTTGTTCCGACGGAGTGGCTAATTGGGTCATACGGAAAGTGCTGGCTGCCTGCTGCCGGGACGGAGCGCTTTGCAGCTTCAGCTCCTTACCCCTTGCTCGACACGCGGCACACACCATGGGAGCACTGCCCTGACCACATCCCAGCTCCCACTCTGGCCAGTTTGTGCCGTCCTGAGACTGCGAAGCAGGTGGAGGGCTGGCCCATCCTCTTGTCTGAGGCTCACCCCTGGCTGCAGAAATCCTGAAATAGCAGAGTTGTTGCTGTGCCTGCTCGGGCTCACCTTCCTGTGACCTGGCAGGGAATAGTGCCTGTGGGAAGGGGACAGTGTCTTTTAGTGCCTCCCAGGGTTTTCCCAGTTTCTCACCTGCACAGCTGCACTTCCCAGTGTGATTTCCCTAGACCCCTGCAAGGCAGAGCAACACTTCTGCTGTGATTTTCAAGGGGTTTGGGTCTGGGTGGGCACAGGGGACCCAAGGGGTGTGCGTTGTCTGGAGTTTGCACACTGACTGAGTATTGGTTGCTCCAGAGCACGCCTCGCTTTCCCAATGATAGTCACATTTTTTTTCTCGCTTGGCAGTGCTCCCCTCATATATATATATATATATACATATGTATGTCTGTATGTATGTACGCATGTATATATAGACATACCTTTGCCTAGGCTCCACCACATGCATCTCCCAGGAAAACCAGATTTTCAGACTTTAGATGAGTAATTGCCTCTGTGCATGCCAACGACAGAACTGGTTGCCTCCGCACTCTCTATTCAATACTACAGTTTCTATATTGCCCTGAATCAAAATTCCAAGCTTTTATTTTCTTCTTCCCCATATTTATTTCAGAATTACTGACTCATTTTATTTCATTGGATGAGATGAAAATGTTTCTGATTACTTTTTTTGCCTTTTTCTACCAGTAAGAGATTGATAATTTTGAGGTCAGAGAGGACCATTGGGATCATCATGGTTTGGCTTTCTCATAACACTGAGTCAAAGACTTCAACCACTAATTTCTGCACAGAGCCTGTAAGTTTATTTTAGCTATGATACATCATTTGTAAGACAGAAAAAAGAATGAAATGTCTCAGGTAGCAGAGAGTTCACCATCTGCACCTGGACCCCCATCTGTTTCCTTTGTATACAGTGGAAAATTTACTGTACAATTTCTGTGTATTACAGACCTGCTCCTAAACCTGAAGTGATTCTGTAAAAGTCAATAGAATTACTCCAGGTTGACATAAGGGTAGCTGAAATTATTGAAAATTGCTATAAAAACGCCAGTGCATAAAGATTTTGATATAAAATTGTTTGTGACAATGTCTTATGCTCCTGATAATTCTAACATCTATAAATCAGAGATACCATGAAGTCATGTGTTTGTTTGACAGGGTACATTAATTTCAGCCTTTTACTGCAGGAAATATACTTTATTGTCAGGAACTGTAATGCCCTTTCAAACAGTATTTATATCCTGTCTGTTTTCAGTTCCAGTCTGTGGGACATGTTCTTTTTTAGTGCAACTGGATAGAATATCTTTGAATTCTGTCGATGACTCCCCAGTTCTTACTGGCAGGAGAGTGAGCCCACACGTATACATGCATGCAGCACGCAATAAATCTTACAGCGTTCTTTTTGCTGGCTTTATGTGCACCAATATTTTTCTGATTATTAAGTAGGATAGCAGGGGGGGTTTCAGTGTTATTACATACATAATTTGCCTGGATTTCTCCCTTTTTTAACTGTTTTGTTTTGCTTTGCATTTCTTGAAAACTGCGTGGAACTCAATTATTTGCTAATTACTTTTAGCAATAAAATAGAACATTTCTGTATTTATTGTCTTTGGAAGAAAAGCAGCAAGGCCATTAGAAAAATGACTACAAATCACAACAGCAGATTTAAAGCACCTATGTCCTCATCTTTGCTTCTACATATAGAAAGACATTTGTGTTTATTTTGTTTCAGCACGATGGGGCAGAAAGGAGAAGACTCCATCTCAGAACTCTGCTGACGTGATTAGAGCAGTCACACTGCGAACAAAGGTTTTAGGGTGCTGATTCAGTACAGGGTGGCAGGGAAATATATTTATCTACAGCATAATGCCTAAGGTGCAGGAAACACAGGGAGCTGATGGAGGGGAGAAAGAGGGGGGAGAAAAAAACCCAAAAAGCCTGGCATTGAAAGAACCGATATCAGGCATAGCGCACTTGACAACATGCATTTGGACAAGTGCCCAGACCATGGACTACGTGTCAGTCACAGCTTACTGGGTGCCTTTTCCCAGTATCCATATTCCTCCCTGGAGCAAAATGCTGCCCAGAAATGAGCATTTCTCACTGTTTCTCCCTTAGGTAAAGAAAATGCCAACATGTAACGTTTTGGACGAAATGAACAGCAGCCAGTTCCCCCGCAGCTCCTGTGCCGAGAAAGACAGGGCATGCGAGCATGGGTCGGGGGTTTGATATTACTCCCATTGATTATGGTCCAACCCAAAAAAATCTAAAATCATGGTTATTTTGTTGCTATTACCTGTAATAATATGATAATTTTTTCATGATCAAAATATTAACACCTTAGTTGGGTGAAAGGTTCCAGATTATTTCAGGCAGCCTCATTCACTGCGCTTTAAGGCAAACTTCCAAAATTTAAACTTCCATCAAAGCCCATTAGTTTGAGTTCTTCATATCATATCATGGAAATATCCCAATTACACAAAAGAAACATAAAGTAGATTGTGATTAAACTTCAAAATGCAATTTAGCAGAAGGTATTAGCTTGAACTCTCAACAATGAACACTTAAGAAACACTTTTACTGCCTATTTAAGCCCATTGAATTGATAACAGGCTAAATTAACTTTGGCAGTCCATCTTTTTGCCAAGTTCTCACACTTAGACTAATTTTAAGAGTCAAGCCTTGTAATAATGAATCTATGTTTTATTATGGGCCGTGTGTTGCTCAGTGTGGGAAAAGATCCTAGGCCAGCAGCGCAGAAGCCATTAGAAATAACATGACTCGCCCCTCTGTGGCTGGAGTTCAAACACTTAAAATGTTCTGGATTCATCCTTGAAGGAGCACTGCTAAACTGCTCTGTCCCTCCTTGAGGGATGACATTTGGCAGAGCATCCAACGCCTGTGCAGAGACCGGCAGTTACAGACTGTGATGATATTGGTCTGGCAAAGGTTTTTTTTCACCAATATTAAAAATGAGAGAAAATACCAGGGCAGGCTGGTTCCAGGGGAGTGTTTGCTGTTAACAGCCTCTGCTGAGCAGCTGTGGTTTCTGGCCAGCCTTAGCCTTCACCATTCTGAATTGTAAGGGCCAGATTTCTGGTATCTTTATCCAGCTAAGTATTCACAGGACCATTGTTTTTTATTAGAACAAGTACTGCCATTTTCTACCAAATACTCTGTGACTTTTGGGAGCAAAAAATGCATTTCTTAGCTCCATGGGGAGAACAAGTTCTGTGTTTGGCTACATAGATGTAACTTCAAACTTCAGCAGCCTTAATGCTGGCAGGTGACCGCAGAGCTGGAAACTCCTTTAGGACCTGTGGACATCCAAGTTGGGAGCATAATTTCATCTGCCCAGGAGCTGGGCAACAGGCCTGTGCTGTTTCTAAACTTGGTGACTGTCATGTTTAACCTGTTTTGCCCATGTTGCTCTTCAGCGTGCATGTGTTAGTGATTTGGGGTTTAATAAACGGGGTCCCTATAAGGGCTGGGTGATCAAGAAAAAGAAAAAAATATCCAGATGGATTCACATGGCAAATACAAGCAGCACCTCCTAATTCTGGTGTTTTACTGCTCACTTTGTACCAGATTGTTTCTGGCTTTTGCACAGATGAATGGCAGGAGGAAAAACTGGGAGGGGTAGATAAGGGCTGCAAAACTGAACAAAAATTGGTCTACTAAGTCAGCCTGATGCCTGGTGAAGTGGAATGATGGACCAGGTGGCATAGGATGGAGAGTGGGGATGACCAGTCTCAAATAATCAGGTTTAGGCTATTTCTTTCCTGCTTTCATACCCTCTTTGAGGAATTTGCAGCTCTTAAATTACGTACATGTGCTGCAGCCTTAAGGTAGGACTTCACAGGCTTTACATCAGTATTGCAAACACTGTAGTCTGCTAATAAAATGCAGTTGTTAAGGAATATAGTGTAGCACGAATCCTCTCTGTGTCTTAGCTATAATCCTAGTGCTGTGGTGTGGTATCACTCCAGGTTTTCCTCCGATTTCTCATTAAACTGAGTAGCAGCAACACTGCTTTACAGAAGCAGTTCTTCAAACCAGGTTAGAGAGATTCTTAATGTGCACACTTAAAATTGACAGCTGCACACCAGCCCTCTTTTATTCCTGGCAGAATAAGTGATATTAATCTTCCCCTTCTCATATTAAGGAAGCAAGGGAATTTTCCTGATGTATTTGGTGATTTTTCTTCTCATGCTAAACGTGCAGAAAGATAAATCCCCTGATTTCATTGGTGCTACAAGGATTAACATTTATTTGTGAAAGAGGAGAACCAAGATCATAAACGATCTGTTCTGGTAACAAGAACCCACAATTCATTTGCCTGGTTCATGGTTATTTATTTCTCTCCCATTTAACTCAGATTTTCCAAGGCTTTTCAGAAAGACTAAATTCACATATCTGAGAGTTGTCAGCCCAAGAGGTCTGCAGACTGTAGTCTCCTGTTTACTTTACACACCAAACAGGTGCCACCGAGGCAGTAATGCAAGCTCGCCGTATTTCAGCAGCATTGCAATCTGCTTGCTTCTCCACTTATGTAGAGGTAGGATATAAACAGTTCAGTTTTCATGATCATTTACTTCTTGGCTTCTTTGCAGAGGAAGGATGCCAGTTACTAGACACAAACTGTTGCTGAGAAAGGATGCCAATTGCTACCAGGCACGGTAATTTTATGAAATCCATAGCTGTCTGCAAGGAGGAACACAAACATCAACAATTACTTTACAGCGTAAACAATCCTCTCGTAGCTATGTGTGTCGCACTGCTGAACTGGGTTTACTATACATGAAAAGTTCCTCAGAATCCTATTATGGTATCCTGAAACTGGCTATAGGAAGCTTTGCAGGTTAAAATATTTTGTCATCTATTCAAGGACTAATAGCTGCTCTATTGAGCTGCATTTCTTCAGGAGGCTCAATTTCACAGTGTCTGTCATCTATGAATGGCTAAAGCAGAGATATTTCTGTTGCCAGCATCTTTGGCTGCTGCTCCTTCCTGTGATGGACCATGTCCCATGGTGAAGCAGGGTCCCACCTGTATGGTCAAGTGTGTGCAGCATTGCATGTGGGGCAACCAGGATGAGCCTCCACTGCCCTGAGTCTGCACCTGGAAATGCCCTGACCAGCTCATTCCTGGAAAGTGACCACAGAACCTGAGCATTCCTGAAATCCCGTTAGTGTCTCAAAACTCATCTTTGGAGAGACAGAGGGATGCATGAGTCTGGTGGGGAGTAGAGAAGATACATAGGGTTGAAGCTTCCCATTGCACTGTAGACTGAGTAGAGGGCAGTTTGTACTTGCACTGTCACACCAGAGACAGGGGATACCCTGTCCACCTCATAAAATAAATTAACTTTATCCTGGCACATCCTTCATCCTTGCTTGCTGGCTCTGCAGTGACAGTTGCAAGGGGGAGGGCTCCAGCGCCAGTTCCCATTTCTTGCCTCCCCACCTGCCTGGGACAGGAAGCTTCCTGCTATCAAAGGCTTTGCACGTCTTCTTTCCCACAACAGCCGTGGCCAGGGAATGAGGGAACAAATGTTACAAGCCAGGGTCATGATCTAGGGAGTGAGTGAAGCATCAGGAGAACCCATTTGAACTGGTCGCCATCTGAAAGGCAAGTCCTGGGATCCTCTTTCTAAATTTGTTTGCACAGGGTGGAAAAAATGATATTTCCATGGGGAAGGAATAAAGAGAATCCATGCTGATGACAGGTATTTGTCTTGTTTTGCCAACAGCAAGTCCTCTTTCCAAAGGAGCGGCATTTGCACTAATCCCCATTTGAGCGTGAAACAATTAGCCGATCTGTGCTTTTCAGAGGCAGAATGCAGTGTGGAGCCTTTGTATTTATTTGTGTCAGCAAACAAGTATGTGGGTCCATGCACAAACACACTTGAGATGTCACCCAGATTATGGTCTATTTTCAATCTGGTTGCTGTTTTCCTAGTGCTGCGGCTGGCCTGCAGCAGGCAAAGGGACAACACTGGGTCCGTCCTCCTCTGTGTGCTTGTTACTGGTTTGGTGTTGGCAGATCAGCTGTTTTTAGGGCCCAGAGCAGAGCAGAGGAGAGCAAACTTCCAGTTTATGCTGTAAAGGAGCTAAGCCTGGTCTGGCCTCCCAACCCTCCGTTTGCACTCCCAAAGCTTTTGTATTGCTGAATGGTTTTACTTTATAAATTATGAAAACAACTGAATCAATAAATATTAACACAATGTGTATTGCCTTGGCAACATGGCACTTGATACAAAAACTAAAAACAAATTATATAAACCACCCACGGCAGGGAGCTTGACAGGAGATAAACTTGCTGCTGTTGCTGCCAGAAGAACGAATCATCTGGAATCAGAACAAAAGCAAACAGTCTGAAGTTAAACAACGTAAACCAAAAGCACCTTTCCCCAGGCAAGTCTGTGCTGATCTTCAGGTGCTGTGGACTGCAGAGAAGACTGTGGCATCCCATGAGAGTGGCTTCCCAGGGCTGGCATCAGTTGCTTGCAAAAACTTTGTGGATTCCCTCACATTCCTTTTGGGCCTCAGTCTGTACAATCAGATTGTTTTGAAGTCTACTTCTCTTGGAGACTTTCTCCCACCGTATAAATTTACAGGACAAGTCTGAAACCACATGGTGATGAACCAAATCATTGTCCCACATGCCCATGTTGTCCCCATTGGATAATTTGCCAGGATGTATTTCATCAGTTTTAATTAACGTTAATTAATCGGATACTTGGCACAAGTGTGATTTCTGGGAAGCAGCTGGGTCCGTGGTTCCTGGAGTTTAGTCTCTAGGAAAGCCTTGCTAAGTCTTGGTACCACACCGAGGAGTTAGTAAAAAGAGAATTGGTTGAAGTTTGGCATCTGACTCTAGCTTAGTGCAATAATTTGCTTAACAACTTGAACATTCGTCAGATCAACTGAGTTACACAGTCTGTTCTCATACACTGTGTAGTTTCTAATGACTCTGAGTGCACAACCTTTCTGCGTAAATGAACTTGAGACGTCACCCCAGATTACATTGCACTTTGAACACGAAACAATTGTTTCTGTTGTTTTAGTGCTATAACCAATACATGCCATTAAGATTACTTGGTACTAAGTTGTATGCACATTGCATTAAAAAAAAAAAAAAAAAAAAAAAAAAAAAAAAAGACTTTTCATGGCTGAGTGCCTTACTTGGGCATACTGTGCCTTCCACATTAGCTTCTCCCCTGAATATTACACTGTTTCCAAAGATGCACGTTAAAAAGAGTGTTGCTTTTTGACAGGGACAAAAATGTAATTCAGTGGTTATGGAGCAATCTCTGGCCTGTGAAAATCAGTGCTAAACTGTGCCTAGAAATTGCATGTAATACATTCTTATGCAGAGGGTACAGGCTTGGACATGCATAATTTAATTTGTTAAAGTTAGAATATATTTTAGACCACATGCCCTCTGAAGCAGGAAACAAGTAATTTGATTTTAAATTAATTTTCTAGAAACATGCAATGACATTTGAAAAGACTGGTACAAACCTGACAGTCCAAAAGTATTTAGACGGAGAGCAATTTGCTTAACCAGCTGCTTCCTTTGTGTCATCTGTTCTTTCAGATAGTTATATTTGGTATAAAGTGTTTTTCTGCTCCTGGTACCTCTTGAGGGACTTCCTGTGGTGATGTGGCTTTAGAACTGAGGCAGGTAGGCTGCGGCTCCCTGGGGAAGGGAAACTCGCTTAATACATGAATAACGTCGGATGTCAGTCAAGCCAAGGGGAAAAAAAATAGCTGGACAAGTGAAAGATAAATAGGTTTCAATAATTACTGTTGAAATCCTGTTATGCTGGTAATTTTTTTCTCAGCATGGAAGTCCTTCAGTAAGCAACTCAGCACAACTCTTTGAAACGGGCTAAAGTTTTTGTTAATATTTTAGTAGCAGTGATAGAAATGTCACAAATGATGGTAGTGCTGTGATGACCTATTGAGTTTTCAGAGAAATCCCTGGGTTACGTGAATCAATAAAGCCACACCGATTTACACCAGCAGAGAACCTGGGCTTCTAGATGGAGGGACTGACCCTGCAAACATACTGTCCTCTTCCATTAGTCCTGGGAGTCCTTCTAGAGAGCTCAGCAGCAATAATCATCACCCCAGGAAGAAGTGGCTGGATTTAGTGGTGCTCCTCATATTAGCAAGCAATGGATCTAGTCAGATGGGTGTGCAGAAAAATATTTATTGCTCTGATTCCAGAGTCCATCCCTTTTTAGGGAAGTACTTAAGGATGCCTTCTCCTCTCAGACTGCAGTAAAGTCCCACTGGCATCAGTGGGTGCAAAATAGTCTTAAGTACTTTGCTGAATAGGAGCCATATCCATTTACTGTCTACCTGCAGTTTTTCCACATCTACTTTTAGGTACCTTTTATCTTTTCCAGTGAACTTTGCATTTTCCTCCCCTTCAGTGTGTATCTTGTTCCCTCTAGGTGGGTTTTCTTCCACGCTGTTTCAAGTAGAGTGGCAGCACAGTGTTGGGTGTTGCACTCCTGCCTTTCTCCAGCTGAAACGCTGAGTATTGCCACCTGATCGCACAACTTCAGCGTACACCCCTTGGTTATTCGACCGGACTGGCAGCACCTTTCTGTGTGCCTCAGGTCCCTGGAGGAAGCTTGTGTCTCCAAACCAGACTCAAAATGGAGACTAAAAGGGAATTTCCTCCTGCTCCAGCAACAACAGCTCAGAAAAAGAGCTGGTCTATTTGTATTTCCATTTTCTACAGCCAGATATCTTGACATATCCAGTTGCTAAAGCTCAAAAGTCACAGCATAAGCTTGTGTTATCTTGTTTCTTGCCATTTTCCTTAAGATGTCCTCCCCTGACAAGTATAGTCCAGGCTACTTTCTCTTTTAGCTGGAGAGTTCTCCTTATGAAATAAGCATGCTATCAAAGAAAAAGAAAATAAACCCATCTAGGATTATTTCCAGCAGGAAAAACAGCTGCAACTGAGGGGGCAGCGATGCCAAAGCCCAGGCGCCCGGAGTCAGAACTCTGAGATTTGTGAAGAGTTAAGTGAGTTGCACGTGGATAAGCAGTTGAAGGCTGAGCCACCACCTCCAGTAGGGCAAAAAGAGGTAACAGAAACAACTTTCCTACCTGATACTGCATGCAATTCATTGCACCGGCTCCGTAGTGCATGTCACTGGTTTGTGTGGGGTTTGGCTTGTAAAAATATGTGTTTGTCAAGTGGTAGGAAAGCAATAGTACGTAGTAGGTATTACAGTCTTAGTAAAGAAGAGAGAGGATTTTGTTGTTGTAAAAATAATCGGAAAGCTTGGAAAATGTGCATTATAAAGTAAGATGGGACTCTAAGAGGCTTTGGGAAAAAAAACCACAAGACCGTCTATAATGTTACCATCTTATTTTAGGAGCAAATATGTGAGGGTTTTCCCACTGAAGAGTAGCTCTAAGAATGGCATCTGCTGACTTGGCAGATCCGCACCTTGAGTTCACTGCAGGGTGTCCACTATCTGTCACAGATAACCATTCCTGTTCCTGTTAGCACACAGACCCAAGAAATGTGCAACAATTTAAGTAGCTGACATGGAGATACTAACTAAATAGTAAGCCTCAGTATCATTCAGTTGATGTTGGCTAAAGCGCAGCTCACTGCTGATGTATACTCACTGACATCTATTTTTCAGCTTGTAGGACTATGTTGTCCTTATAAACATGAATACCAAAAATACACATATTTCTACTGTACACTGAGTGACTCCAGGCCTTAAATTCCCTGTACCCTACTTGCTGACTTGTTGGAGGGTTTCTCCATTCAGATTTAGCATTTTATTGACATAACGTTGCCTTTGTTATCAGAGCACGATGGATTCCTCTCTTCAAAATCAGGAACTGGAGGTTTTGTGTGATGTCCTGGGAGTTTGGGGCACCCCATAGCTCCTTGAGATTGGAACCAGTGGTGGTTTTGGGGGACTGAATTAATGAAAGGGAAAAGATGGCGTAGTATCAACATGCATCACATCTCTCCCAGTTCTGCTATAAAACTGCTGGCAAGTTGGTGCCCAGCAGAAGCAATCCCTTGGAGAACTCTTGACAGGACATCAGGAAGTAGACTCACCACAGAGCCAGAGCTCATGCTCTCCAGGCCTACTGGTTTGTATTGGCATGTGGGGTGGAATTTACTGAACTAAACATAAGCATCTGCATCTGAACTTGTCATCTGAGGCCCCTTTATAGTCAGTGAGGGTCTGGAGCCAATGTAGTCAGGTAAATGTGTCTCATCTCCGGCTGAAATCAACATTTAAATTAGGTCAGATGAATCATCTTCTAAAAGTGCCTGTTTCTCTCCACTGACTATAAAGGCAGCCCAAGGTAACTAGATGAGTTGTATGCCTAGGTGAGCTAAATTCCACTCAGAGTAACCAGAAATCCTCTAGCCACGAAGCATTCCTTTAAGGAGCAATCCTCCTTGCCAGAATACTTCTTGGCATATTGAACATCACCTTCAGAAAGAAAAGGTCCTAAACTTCAGAGAAAGGAGGCTCAAATATTCGATATCCAATCTCAGGAAAAAAATGTATGTATGTTTACCAAGAAATCCAAAACTTTAAAATAATGAGATGAAGCATTATAACTAGGAGAAATCAGAAGGCCTTTTCAGCAGTTCTCTCCCAGGGGATTAGGTATCCTTCATGCTTAAATGTATTTTTGAGATAAATAAACCCTGTGATCCTAACACGGAGGCTGGAAAATGATGTCCTTTTTAAGTGCTATAGCAAAATGTCATGATAAATCAGGAACAGTCTAGCCTTGATATATTCAGCAACATCGTGATAAAGAAATAATCCCCATTTCCTCCCTCAACTTTCAAAGGGTCCTGGGACACAAATGTCACCTTTCTATAGTAGAGTATAATTGATTCTATTTGCAGCTGCTTAGAAAGAGGTGGAGGAATATGGCAATAATCCAGGGATGACTTGAAATCAAGCGGAAGTTCACATGAGGCTGCGAATGCCAACATGAAAGAGCAGAGCCCAAAGGATGCTATTTTTGAAGGCCAGATCTTGCGTGGACGTTACATACTCACTGCCCTCCTATTCCCAAGTAATCTTTGTGCCCGCACACGAAGCCATGCTAATCATCTTTTTGATGAATGTCCCAAGAACTTGTGACTGGCCAAATAAAGGCAGCAACTGTGAGGAAGTGACAGGTTTGGTCTGCCCAAGAGGCAGGGCCTGGGGTGATGCAGTCAATATCAGGAAGCATCGAGCGTGTCCTGAATAAAACACTGCCGATGTCAGTAAAGGATACATTATATGATTAAAAATTCATCCCATATATATCATCAGGAAGACACCATAGGAATACAATCATTGGTGTCACAGGTGGATAAGAGTTCAGAGAACAAACAGGTTGATTTCTCTGCCCAAATACTGCCCTATAAAATACTCTGTACAGCGTTGTGGAATCTACCTTTAAATGCATCAGGCAACTTATAACTCTTCATTTACCAAAGGGAACAATTCACTTGCTTAGAAAAAAATCTCATGGCTGGTTATATTGCCTCAATAACCAGCCCTCTTTTCCTGCCCCCCGCCCCCCTCCCTTTCAAAGTACCATGTCATTACTGTCTTTTACCAATTTTATCAATCATTGTCTTTTTGATTAATTAATATAACTTAATTTAATAGACTGGGTTTTGCTTCCTTTTGTCTTTGGCTCACCCCCTGAAGTCACACACTATTGTTCTTTCATTTCATTATTTCTTGTAAATGAGTATCTCTGCGCCCCTTATCTGTCCTTTTTTTTTAATCTCTTTCTTTGCAACTCCCTCAATTGTTCCTTTTTGGAGGAACTTCTTTGCCAAGAAGTAAGCACAATATTCCAAATATAACTTCCACAGAACCACAAAGGGAGGAAGTAGGATGTCATTATCTAGACATGATCCTTTCATATAGGTTCTCTGCGTTGTTCTATCCCACTGCAAAATCACCTCTAATTTTTTAATATTACTCCAGGCTTCCAGGATTTCCACTGAAATTTTCCTGGAATTCTCTCATTTGGACTGTTTTGAGACAAGCCCCATTTTGCTGTATTCTCTCCATGTTTCACTTCTCTTTTTCTTTCTGCTTCCTCAGTTTCAGTACTCTCCTGATTTAAGGTTACCAGCTAACGTGAAGGTTATATCGGTCAGTACCTCTTCTATACCTTTAGCGAAGATCATGCTAACCCTAATCCCTACAGAACACGTCCTCTGAAGACAAAGTTTGTGTTATATTTGGGTCCTTAGGATGGCTTTTCTCCATGCAGCAATGGATGAATCGAGGCTTATTACAATTTATTTTAAAAGTAGACTTTTCTATAATAGACATCCAGGTATTTTCTTAAGGTTTATATGTCATATGTCAGTTTGATAGATTAAGGCTGTGATCTGCAGAGGCGAGGGAGAGAGGAAGGGAGATAAGAGGGTTAAGCCTTAAGCAAACATCAACTTTCAATGAGATTGCAGCCTCTCACTGCTAAAGGCTTTTTGAAAAACCCGCTCAGATCAGTTTGCTGTTGTTGCAGACACAAGCAGTTGGTTGGAAGCCCTGTCTGGTATCTAAACCGGCCACCCCACCCAGAAATACAGTAAAAACCACCCTCTGCAGCACGACTTTAGGCATTAGCGGGAGGTTCTCCCAAAAGGGCTTCTGATGGTCCCATTGTCTCTGCCTGCTACACCTCCTCCACTCACTTATTCCAAGAAAGAAAGAGGAGATTATCTGTTTGCCTTTTTTGCCTTCTTTTGGCCTCTTTGCACCTCATCTGTGCACGGTACCCTTAGCACACAGGAGAGCCACCTTGCTGCCTTTACCTCCCTCTGACATTTCACTCTGAGAAAGCACTCTCCTTTTCTTCTCTGAGTCTTTATGTAATTACTTTAATCACAAGCTACAGCAAGTGTTTAGTGATCTGTGATTCCCATGATTATTCATTTTTTCTCTTCCCTAAGCTCAGTGTTGCATTTACTTACTGCTACTCTCCTGGGCTGTTCCCAGTTTTCCACGAGCATTCACTATTGACTCCTAACGGTGTGTTAACTTGGTGTGTTGGGTCCCTTTATGCCCTGCCATGTGCCCTGTCTGGATCTGCCGATTTAAATATGTTTCAGGCTTTCTAGATATTTCTCTGCTTACAGTTGTATTAATTCTAACAGGCTCTCCCCCCTCTTTTTAATGATCCCCTTGTTGGAATCTTTTAAAAAGAGTTTATTTTCTTAGGCAACTGAATTTTGATTAGTTACATCTCCCTCACCAGTTGTTACTATGTCTCTAGCTCTTTTCTTCCCATTACTGAGTTCATTAAAACCTTCTTAATCCCTTCTAACTGTTCTGGCAAAGAGTAACCATTGCTTCTCTCCTACGAGCTTTCCTAATCTTTCCCTCCTTTCTCATATGTATGGTTCCTTCTTTTTCTAGTCCCACTTTGGACCCTCAAACCTTTGCCTGCTGTTTGGGAATCCACACTCACTGCCTTTTCATCTTTGAAGGCTTTTCAGAGGAAACCCTGTCTGTTTTGTCTTGTGTGTTCCCCATCTCCCTGTGACAATGATGGATTCCAATATTTTCTGAAAACTCCTCCTGATAAATAACTCTGAAGAATTCTCGATTCTGCAAGATGTTTTCCTTGCAGTCTATTATAATTGCACCCTATTGTGTTCTGTGAATTTCCTAACCTGTCTCTGCTAAATCCAGCTGTCTCACTGACAATGCTGTCAAGCTGACGTTCTCACAGTTTTCTTTGATTTCTGTCTATTGGTAAGAATTGTATCCAACAAGGCTTCTTTTCTCATTGGAACCCCTATTTTCTACATCCTACAGCTGTATATAATTTAGGACTATTTTGGTGATCTGTGTTTTGATGTCTTCATAACAGAACAAATAATGACTAAACGCATTCCCTAATGAACAGTATCAGAAAGTTCTGACTGTGCTAGAGCTTGGTAAGACATTTTTTCCACCATCATATACTGTTGGTAATCTGTAGAAAACGGGCTTTATACAACAGCTGCATTCTGAATATGGATTTTTTAGAAGCTTTATCCATGTCTTTGACCTGTGCTTTCTGTTCTGACTCTCTTTTTAAAAGGTCTTTTCTTGATTATTTGCAGTTCTTTTGAGTAGAGCATTAAAAACCCTAGCCAAGATTGTGACCTTCTGGATGCTGCAGCTAATTGCAAACAAGTAGCTCCCATCCCTGCTTGCAAGCATTGCTGGAATGTTCAATCTTGCCCATTTTACCCCAGGTTCAGCATTTCTCTGAATTCAGCTATAAATTTTGCATTGACTGTATACTGGAAAACAGAGAGCCCATTTTCACATTAATAATAAATATATAAAGCTGTACCTATTCTCTAACTCCATCACCATCATCCTCATGAAAATATTTTATGTGTACGTGCCATCTCTCATATAACTATCTCACAGATTGTTTAAAAGCATGGGTAAGTATTGTTGTCCTCTTTTTTTTAAAATGGAGACGGTAGTATTGCAAGATAAAGCACAAAATTATTTCAGGAGGTACTCAGAGAACAGAATAAGAAGTTAACAAACAACCCACCTCTCCTGACTCCTGCTTACCGCTTTTTTTTTTTGCATTAATATGACCCTGGAAGATACCAGCTTTTGTGTTGCCCGCTTACACTAGGTAGTGCTCTAATACAGTCAGAAACAAACTGTGAGCAGGGCTGGGCAAATATTAGAGCTTTCACTTTAGTGGCCGAGCTGAATAATCAAGTGAAATATAATTTAGGGTTAACACAACATGGAAATGTTTTATTTTAACTAGTAAAATAAATTGGGGGGGGGGGGGGGGGGGGGAGAATCCTGCTTTCTTCTAAAGAAAATGTTTTGATTCTGCAAAAAGAAAGTTTTGATCTGAAATGAAATTTCTATTTCATATTTGGGTGACTTATTTAATCATATATCTTATTCCCTTTAATAACAAATTCAGCCTCTAAAACATTTTTTTAAAATACTATATTCCCCAGAAATTTTTACCCAGATCTACTTGACAGTTCCTGCTCTAAATAGATAAGACAACCAAAGCCTCAGGGAGCAGGAATATTCTTGTCCCCATTTTGCAGAGGAGGATCTGAGTAACACTGAATTTAAACAATGCGCCTAAGACGGGGGTGTCAAAAGTTTCAGGCAAGCGATAGAGCCTGTGAGAGGCTTTCCAAAGCCATGTGTCCCCCCTCCTGCGTCACCTTGAGATCAAAGCAGGTGACCAAAAGGTAAGGGGACACATCACATGGTGGGAACAAGTCAGGTCTGGGATGAGGCAGGTGGAAAAGCCCTCACACATGTGTGCCTGTAGCATCGTGTGGCTGGACCCTGGTGCCAGGGGGACTTCTGCTCATCTCAGAGGAGAAGCTATCGCAGAAGGGAGCAGAGCATGGTTCTGACTGACAACGTGCGGATCTCACCCATCAGCTGTGGGTGAGGAGCCTCAGGCATTAGGCCCCAGAGACAGAAACCCAACGCAGGTCATCAGATTCATCCTTCGGCATTTCAGGAGCTAGGTCCCACTTCTGGTCCCCCCATCCAAAGGTATAAGCCTTCAGGATGTACAAGCCTTAAGATCTTGAGTGGTTCCACCATTCCAAGCTTCCACCTACCATCACTCAGTAGCTGTTCACTATCTTTCTACGGTTTGCTTCTTTTTTGTTTTAAACAGTAAGTTCTGTGTGTTCACTTTTTATTGTTGTCCTGGTGGATGGGTCAGCTGTTAGCTCACGGCAGTGCAGGCAGAGCTGTCCCTGGAGGAGTGGGCACCATGTGACGTGCATGGCAATGTCTCTGTGTGGTGGCTTTAGCTGGGATATTGGCTAGTGGAATAAAAACTCCGCTACTTCCTTCGGGGCCATTGACCCATTTGTTTTCCTCATCTTTGCTCTTGTTGACAACAAGCTTGATGAAATCAGTCTTTCTGAAGGCAGCACAGTGGATTTGACAAATCCTGCAGAACTGCTGGAGCAGATCCCTGAGTTTGCTGAGGAGCTGATGGAGCCTGAGGATTGCTTCCCCGAAGGTAAGGGCCTGCGTATTTCACTGCAATGCTGAGGCGAGGAACCTCCTCTTCTCTTAGTGAACATCTCACCACCTTCACACTGCGTTGCTCTGGCTGCTTGCAGTTGTATTTCACTGGATGCACTTCATTTCTTAGATGCTGTAACGCTCCAAGCACACACTCAAAATCACTTGTTACCATTAGTCTTTGGATTTCCAAGGTGAGATAAACCAAAAGCATGCTCTAAAAGGCTGTGCAGCTTCTAAAGTGCTAAGCTTTTATTCATCATAATTTGTGCCATAAAGGTTTGAAGTTGTTTTGTTTTGGTTTTTTTTTTAATGTTGATTTTTCTAACTTGGCCAGTGAAGATTTTTACCTTCCAGTATGTGTGCGTGATCAAATTTGGTGGACAACTGACCAGATAAGGATGTTTCTGTTGCTTAAAAGTACATAGGCAGTTAACAGAAACTGTCTGGAGATATCATGAGTCCCAGGGACTCGCTTCCATTTGTTTTAAAGAGTGTGTTAAGACTGACATGCCCAGTAACTTTCATATGACCAGGGATGCACTATATAAAGGGTATTTTACTTAATTATTTTAGATAACAACAAATCACATTTACATAACTCTTTTAATACCGACATACGTCATCATTTTATTATTTTTTTTTAACACCAGCCTGCTCCAAAACAGTTTTAAAATTCACTACATCAGAAGATCTATTTTAAAGTAAATCTAAAGGTAAATAGGTATATAATATCCTAAGTTATCTCTTGTCAAGAATGAGTTATGTTCCAAATATTGTCTCCATCAGATTCCTCATTTTCCTTTAAATCTGAGTTAGGAAAAATAGGGTTAGCTGAATGTTAGTATACTTCCTTGAAAATTCGAGGATCGTTATAAATAAAAACAGAGCTGCTCAGATGGGATCAGACAGAGATGATTTGCTGGGTATATGAATGCCCCTGAAGTCAGCAAAAATGTGCATCTCTATATCTGTGAGAAAGATGATTGAATGAGGTAAGGGAGCCCTGCAGGGCTTACAAATGTCCCTAAGATCTAAACATTTTTTTGGCAGCTCTGCTTAAAAGCAGTAGCCAAAAATTAATGCAGCTGATGGAAGAAAGCATGGTGCAACTATTCTGGCCCATAGAATAACATTTAGAAATTAGATCTGGTGTTTTCATTCCTTCACAATATATTTCTTAATGAGGCTAGTGAGCAGCAATCTATGTTGTGCACTGCAAAGTGAGACATTATATTATAATTGCTTAAACAAGCCTATGCTGTAAGCCTGGCGCTAGTCAGATGCTGGTTTACAAATTCTGAAACTGGTTGGCCATGATCACCTTCCAGTTTTTAAAAGAAATAAGGTGGACATCACACAACCCATCACTTCTTTCAGTGCACAGCCCTGATTCATTCCCAGAGCAGCAGCACTCTGTAATTTGCTCTGTCTTAAAATAACCAGAACTGCCTGAACCTCCATCATGCAGGACCACATCAGTACCAACCCAGTTTGCAGATCTCCACAGCTGTCAGTGGGATGCAGGATAGCAAGCAGTGCTCTTCTAAATAGATCACTGGAAGCGTTAAGCCAGTTTTGAAGCCGACTCGCCATCTTGGCAGCAGACAAATGTAGAGACAAATGCAGTGTGGGCCGAAACCCAAGCTTGCTCTGGGTTACATCCACCCTGTTGGCTCCTGCTGCCCTCCCCCTGGCCACCCCTGCTCCTGCATTTTGCCATTTGTTCTCTTCTCTCCTATTTCGTCACCAGTCCATGTTCAAGCCAGGGTGTTTTCCTGTTCTCCCAGGCTATGGACAGCTGAGCCTTGAGCCCTCAATGGGAACTGAAGGAGAACCCGCTCCCAGCCCTTTGCCCAGTGCAGGGTGTCCAGGGGCGCTGGGGATGTGTCTGCGGGTGATGTCCTCCCCACCATATCTACTCTGCTTTCCCATGCAGCTCATATCCATGCCGATTTTTCAAAGGCCGCTGTGTAGACTAAACTTGGTCCCATTCTTCAGGGATTTGGCAAAAATGCATAAACTTGACATGTAAACGTTCATGCGTAAAATTTCAAGTCAAAGTGCCATAAACTGCAAGTCCAAATTATTCTTGTAGCAATGACATTAACATTAGCTTTTATTTATGTAGGGAAATAAAGTATTTTCCTATCCTTTTCTTCTATTAAATACCTTCTGCTATTTTTAACCAAACTTACCATTGCAATTAAACCTCATCCAGTTGTCATTTCAGTAGCAAGCCAACAAACCACAGTCTAATTAGCTAAGATATGACAAGGCTATAAAGTACTGCAATGAAGTATTGAAGGGCCTGAAGGGCAAGTTAATCTAGCGGTGCCTTTACTGGCTTGCAATAAAGAGCTACAACAATATTTGGTGTATCTGGGATAATGACCAGCTAATATTTGTGAAAGAAGGAGATTAGGTGAGATGAAGAGGAACAGCAAGAGGGGGAGGGTTAAGTTCTTAACTTGTTAGCTCACCAGCTATCTAAATTCTATGACATTCTATGACTTCTATCTAAAAACTATGACATTTCTAAACACATCCAGCATAGGTTATGTCCTGAACAAATATGTTCCGGATTCAGCCCCCTTTTGCAGATAACAAAGGCAACGAAGATAATGCATGTTCTTGAAATAGTTGCTGAAAGTTTCCTGAGGTCACAGTTTTCCCGGAGTTGGGTGACCCAGATAAGCCATAGGTCATTTTTCTTGGGGAGACTTGTTAATTCGTTATCGTCTCAAAATAGCTTTGATTAGGGTCAATGGGGAACATTCTTGGGTCAGGAAATGTGAAGCCAAGGTAGGGTCACAGCTCTGACAGCTAGCAAGTATTGCTGGGAAAAACCTGATAGAAATGGAGAGATCATTCGTGTTGCCAGTTGATGGGAAAACAATATCTAGGCAATGCCAGCTATTTGGGTATTTTTCCTCCAGATGCCTTGCAACACTCCTGTCCTGTTACCTCCATTGGAATGCCTTCTCTGCATCAAAAATTACTGTCTGGTTGGACATTATCTTCTGTGTCTCGCAGAAGGTCATCCAAAGAGAGCCCCCCTGGCCCCAGCACGCTCCTCTCTCCCAGACCCTAATAGGAGAAAGTTTTCACCATGTCCTTAAGCGTAATTCCCCGGGCACAGCCCGCTGGCAAAGGTTTCAAGGGAGTATCGTCAGATGATCGTGCGAGAATGAGCTACCTTGCTCAATGCGTGGTTGATCGCAACTCGTGACACTGAGGACACCCAAACCCCCTTTTTCATGTGACCATGCAGAAGCGATTATTGCAGCTGGAAAATGCCATGTGCTAAAGAGAGGTTTCTCTGATTAATTATGGGATCTGCGTCATGCCCTCCCCTACCCACAACTAGCGGCTCTTGAGAGATGAAAGAGCAGAGAGGAGCAAAAGCAGATCATTAAACTGAACAAATCTAAACTAAGCTACAGGGACCACCACCAGATGATTTTCAAAAGCTAAGTAAAACTAAACCAAGCCCAACAAAATGGGTTCATTTTAATCCTAGGAAAAAATCTTGGAACAAAACCAAGTTTTAAAGTATATCTTTTTTCTAGCCTTAATACCTGAGATGCAGTGCACTTTTCCATCAGGAAGGGCATGCTAGCATTTTGTTGTATACAATTTTCAGACATGATAAGACTCTTACAGTCCTATTGCATGCACAGAATTAAATTAACTCAGGTTGGACAGGACCACTAGATTTCAACTCATCCACCCCCTCGCTCAAAGCAAGGCTGACATCAGCGGTAGACCAGGCTGCTCACTGCCTTTGCTTCAAGGCATCACACCATTATTTGTAGTGACCTCCAAGAGGATAGGTTTTGAGGAGAGTAGCAGCAGATAAACAAGAAACGTACCCTTGTAAACCCCTTGGGAGAGCAAAAACATCGAGCAGACTGTGGCCTGGTCAGATGCTCTCTTGGCAGAACCTGATTGTCATACAGGACTCAAATCTCCATGTGATTTTTAGGTACCTGGATGCTGGAGACAGTGATGCAGATCTCTTCTGTGTTAGCCCTAGAGCTGCACAGGATAAAACCCCACCAGGCATGCTGGTGGGTTAGTGGGGCCAGAAGACGAGAAAGGGGTTAAATAAGGAGGGTCCACAGAGATCAGGTTCTCTCCAGCATGGGGACACAGCTGGGGACTTCCAAAGGGACTACAGCCAGGATTGCTCTCTTGCTGGAGCACGCACAGCCAGGCAGACTGGCCATTGGAAACCCAGCTTGGCAGATACATACATACATACATACATACACACACACACACACACATGTATATATATAAAAACCACATTATAAATACTTACCTACTCGAGTTTATGCTGAGGAAGCTGTATTTTCCTTGTGTCATACCAAGCAATGCTGTAACCAGTATTCAAAGCTAAGCAAAATACTGTTTTGTTCTAAAGATGAATGTCCCCATAATTAGGAATTCCTGTGTAAAGGTAGTAACAAAATTGCTGCGGTTTGAACACAAGGTACCAGACTTACTGGACCACAGTATAGAGGAAATCAGTTGGTCTTCCCAGTTTATTGAAGAGGATCAGCAGCCCAATCCATCCAAAACATATTTAATAATTTAATGTAAATTTAAATGCATATATTAGTGTGAACAAGCAGTGGATTCATAAAGTCTTTACTAGAAAGCCTGAAATCAATAAGCATGGCTGTCATGCATGCAGGAGGAAATGTTTGCTGTACAGCTCCCACATTCACAAAGACTTTTTTTCCCCAATACACCAAGGTAATGCGATCACATCTAAGAGCTTCATAGTTATAATGCACCAGGCTAGAAAATGTGAATGTGGAACTAAAGAAATACTTACACAAAATGCATTGTAAATTAAATTCCTGCTGCTTTTTTTGTCCTTCTTTTTTTTTTAGTATCTTGTTTATCATTGTGGCAGATGCTTAAGTAAGAGCTTTCTGTGTCACGCCTGCAGTGGAGACTGCTGTTTAGAACATGTCTTAATCTGCAGTTTGTGATTGTGCTATAGGACACCCCAGTGACTGAAGGGAGCAATTCCCCTGTTATAAAAACAAACAACATGTAAATAATATCATGGTATACCGGTGCATTTGGAAACATTTTTTAGGAAATAGGTCTCTGATTCCTGAGAAATGGTATGTAATGTTCAAAAGTGAATTGAAACCAGATGTTGTTCTTGGACAAGTTAACCACTGGTGCAGGTCTGTGCAGCTCCACTGATTTACCTGCAAATAACTTGACCCTTTGCGGGGGCTTTTTCTGCTGTTCTGTGTTTCTGTTGAGCAGTAACCTACTACCCAAAAGATCATGGTGGAAATGAGTCAGTTTGCTCTCAAAAAAGATGTAGCTCAACATGAATTACAGCAGCAAAACTAAGTCCTGACTAAATTACAAGGTGGTCAGCTGCTTCTGCACAATGCGTTCCCTACTAGCATTGATTTCAGGGGGATAGCACAGATCCATGAGACAAGGCCGTATGAGTAATGCTGCTATAAGAAATGCCAAAGGATTTATTCCTGCCTTGACACTTGCTGTGCTAAAAGGTGTTAATGAATAGTCTTCTTCGTGTGGATAAAGTAGCTTGCAAAACCTGAAGCTGGGCTCTGCTGACCGCCTGCCTTGTTATAGAAGGTAGCTGGAGTGATGATTGCTCAGAGACTCAACCACTTCATGCCTTAGACACACTGGAATATTTTTATTATTTTGATTTCACAGAAATGAGGGGGAGAAAAACCCTATTAGAATGCTGACTGAGGTCAAGTAAACTTTTTTGTTGGGTTATGTGAAGCTTCTAATTCAGCATTTAAGCTTGGGTCAAGGTCACCAGAACAGTAGGTTACCACCATTACGAGAGAGTCCAGGAAAGCACAGGCACTAAACAACAGTCAGTGGGGGAAATCAGAATATTTGAAATGGAAATAGAACTTTACCAATTCATTAAAAGACCAGTTTGTGGTCAGTTTTCTTATTTTTCTTTCCATTTTCTCTTTTTCTGTTTGCTTTATGAATAGTTAAAAATAGCATTTCATCTGAATTGCAGCCAGCATGATTATTCAAGGAAGTGCTACTTCACATCCATAATTGTATCAGAATCTGGTCTAAACATTTCTGAATTGGGCTCAATCAAAACCATGGGATTTAATAGTGGTGTGATTTTGGGCTGACTCATCTGAGAAGCTATTTTGGATTTTGCAAGGTATTACCGGCAGTAACTAGGACTTTTTTTCAGATCAGAATTGTATGAAAGTCATCAAAGAGCATTAAAAAAAAAAAAAAAAAGATCAGTGGTCCTAGCTGGCTTTCTGTCTTTAAAACTACCTCTCTGTACCTGTAGATTATCAGATGGAAGCTGACTGAATGAGCAATAGCCTGTTTTTACCATTTTGTAGGTATTTTCCATCACAAATGAAGTGACTTTGGAATTCATAGTGCCCTGCTCATTAGTGTTTAATTTGAAGGTGATCCCTTAATTTTAGCTGAAACTGGGCTCAGGTAATCATGTAGGCTTCCTGTGTAGTGGAAAGGCAGAGGCAGACTATTCCAGGGAATGATTCATCCAACTGTCTTACAGTGGGGAAAACCACCTCTTGGAAGATCCCAACCTTTTCCATCAGTACTAGCAGGGCATTTCTGTTCTGTACGAGTGTGACAGAGCATGTCATGCCTGTCACCAGTTGAGACCAGGCACTCATCTAAAGACTAAAAAGATAAGTACCCATCTAGGAAGTAACTTAGGAGAAAAGAGGTGAAAGTTTCTAGACAAATGTTTGAAGTCAGAAAAAAGCAGATTTTTCCCCAAATTTAAACTGTTTACGGGAAGGAGGTAAGCTCATGGAAAGTTTATTCTGCTAGAAGCAAAGGTTACTTCCAGTACAAAGGGGGATTTCAGCTTAACTTGAGAAATCCACATTTACCTCATGAGCAACATACTCATTAGGCTGTTCACATGACAAATGAGGGCTCTGAGACCATGTTTTTGGTCTTCCTGATCCAAAGCTGAGTTGACAGTGAGGTTGCCAGCATACCTGCATACCAGCACAGATTGTGGAGCAGACATCTGAAATATGGTAACGATGCTACAGGTTGTGGGATAAGAAGTAGTGTAAGAGATTTCTGGCAGTGCTGCTGAGATGCAACTAAAAGTCCCCTCTGTCATGTCATGCTGGTGGGATTATTCTTCATGGGCATCTCTAAGCAGAGCTTATGAGTATGTTAGCTCAGGGACCCTGGTACTATGCAGTACTGCACACCTGAAGTCTGTTCCATGTATCTACTTCCTAAAATATACCCAAATCACACGCATTACCATCTAAGAGCAGTATACTGGTTTTAGCAAAAAAGTAGTGACTAATGTGATATCCTTTTATCCTTTGACGTGATTCTTTGGTGGTTAGGATTGAAATGCTTAGAAAGATAATACTTGCCTTTGCTGGAGTGGTACCTGACCTACAAAGAGGCACAGAGCTGGTTCTTACATTTCTATCTTCTCCTAGCATTATGTCCTTCTCAAATAGTTTGATTAATTTAGTGTATTTCAATGGAGCCCAGAATTTCTCTGAATCCCAGAATACAGTGTTAAACTGGGAACTGGCGCTTATCTGTGTGATGCAGGCATTTAGAGGACAGTTATTTACTTGCATCATTGTCCCATTACCTTTGCATAAATGGTTTACTATCCTGTTAGTCCCATACCAAAACCTCACACAGGGCACGAGCCTACACCTAACCAAAATCTCAGAAATGGGAGGGAGAGGGAAGCTCTGGACATGGTTCATGTATGAAACATCCTACAATTCTGCTGCTCCATAGCAGGGATCCGAGGTAATACAAACTTATAGAAAGTGCCAGAAGGACCATAGCGGACTTAGCATCTCTCTTCCTCCTGGATGAGCCTGCTGCCAGCACAGCCCCACTTCCAGCTTCTTGGGAATCCTGGCATCCCAGGAGTTGCACTTGATCTCCTTGTGCATCACATGCAGCTCAAGCGCCTCAGTTATGCCACCTTGAATTAGCAGCACCTGCTGTCTGCCTAACCTTGGCACTCACCCTCTTTCCTTCCTGAGCTTCCTTGCCTAAATATTATTTCTATTTGCAATAACATTGCATTACATCAGCACAGTGAGATGCCCTCCCTTGTCACTTCTGAGCAGTTGCTGTGTGCTTCAAGACATGTTAGTGACCTTGGCCAACTTAGCTATGGAGGCAGTTGGCCTGTGGTTTTTTTTTTCTTATGATGGGACTGATAAAGCTCCACAACTAAGACTCTTTCTATACAACACATGGATTAAATGTAGGGTAAAAAGTTTGCTTTTTGAAAATAAAGGTTTTCTGAGGGTCATTCTCATTAGCAAAAGTTGTGAAATTTCAGGCAAATTCCTGACATAAGGCTGAATGGCCAGCCTGGAAAAGGAAAGTCCTGGCTACCAGAGTGTCCTCTCACACAGTTTTAAGTTCTTATCCAGCACAAGGTGATGCCCATGGTGTTTTTTAAAATGGGAGAGATGGATCTGTCCGTTACCAATGGTAATATCCTTTTGCTGTAACAAATGAATGTTGGTAAGGAAACTAAAAATGGCCATGGTTTTGCCTATCAGAAATCCTTGTGTGGTGCCCATTGCAACCACAGCATTTAACTATCACACACTATTTGTCACTGAGGTCAGAAAGCACTATGAAGCACGAGCAGGGAACCTCCTGTGGCCTGGATGTCTAAATTTCTGCTGACATTTCCAAAGTTGTTCTAATCCCTTGTTTAAACTCATGAGAGTCCAAGAGATCAAAATCTGCTCCTGCTTTTGCTTTCTTGAGTCTTTTCAGCACGTTGGTCCCATCTGCACTGTAGCACCTTCTCCCCTCATCTCCCTTTCATCAGATTGACACTTTTAATCAGTAATTCTAGTGGTATCATAGTACCAAGAAAATATCCTTCCTCCATTCAAAAAGATGTGGAAACTGTTGGTGCTGGAGTTGTTACTCCTGACCAGGGGTGTTGTCTGAGCTCAACCAAGGCAATGTGATTGACCTAGGTCACTAGTGACTCATGGTCAACATATTCTGTATCATAAAAATCACTGGGAGAAGTCACTGGGGCACATTTTAAGTGATTTTGAATGTTTTTTTTTAATAGAGAAGTGAGAGGGGGAAGCAAAAGGCAGAGCAGAAGAGGTTGGTGAGAAAAACAAGGGAGGAAAGACTCCATGCAGCAAGCAGCTTATTGCTAGAAGAAATCTTGTTTGTCAACTCCTTATTGCACCTCTAAGAATTAAATGGGCTTTTTAAACAATTGCTTTATTTTTGTTTTGCTCCTTTTCAGTTTGCGTGCGATTCTTCCCATGCTGTTCAGTGGACATCACAAAATTTCCAGGCAAAATTTGGTGGAGGCTGCGGAAAACCTGCTACAGAATCGTCGAACACAACTGGTTTGAAACTTTCATCATATTCATGATCCTGCTGAGCAGTGGAGCCCTGGTAAATGTAACAGGATTTCCTAGCTGGTTGAAGGTGGACATGGGTCTCAGAGGTGTTTTCCAGTTAGCTGTCTCTAAGATCTTATGAGCCCTTACTGATCATTTCTCAAAGCCAAGCATATCTGGGGCCAAAACAGGTCTTCAGCTTTCCTGATTTCACCTGCTTTTACCATGGTGGGGATCTTTCTCCTGTTATAACATAAAATTATGGCATGCATATGTTTGGAAAAGCAAATCCTTAAGCATGTCTGTGTGAGGAAGTATCACAGTGTTACTACTTCAGCATCCCATCACTGCTCCATGGTAGTTCCCATCTGGAGGCTTGTGTTTTGCTCCAGGGATGGCTTTTTTTCCTTTTCTTTCTCTCTCTCTCTCTTTTTTTTTTCTTTTTTTTTTTTTTAGCACATTTTGTAATGAGCAAAGCAAGATCATAAAAGAAGCAGGGGACACTGAATCAGTGTTACCCGTGGAGCTAGTGGGCTCCATGTTTTGAATACACCTTAGCTTAAACCCCTGTACCTTCCCTGCACAGATGGCTCCAGATTGCATCCGAATGTGTATGTATGGGAGGCTGGGTGGCCATTGCACAGGACCCTGATAAGGGATCCTCTCCTCCTGAGATCCCACCATGTGCTGGCATTATCCTCTCTGTATTATCAGCCCTGGGCTCTTTGCAGTGATGGCAACATACATTCCTGTTGCTCATTTTCATGTCAGGAATGTCACTCAAATTGATAGGATTTCTGCCAGATTTTTCCCTAAGCATAGAGCAAACGGTGTATCTCAAGAGTTCTCCAAGCTTTGGTCTGGTGGTCACTGATCTCCTTAGTGATGGAGTAAGAAATGAACCTACTAAATTCACAGGCAGTGCCATGTTTGGACAAGTTATCTGTGCATTTCTGGGGGTCAGGATTAACTTCAGCTATATGGATGAATCTGCCTTAAATAGTAAAGAGGAGCATCATATTAGAAAGGTGCCTGCTTCACCTCATCAGAGGCAATCACGGGCAGAAGGCGTTAGCAGGATGACTGGTAAGGTAGCAGATTGACTAAAAAGAGCTGGAAAGAGAACAGGAAACAAACAGGGTAGAGTAAACTATATCACAGCACCACACAAAAGCCCAACACCCCACTGGGCTGTATAAATAAGCATGTTTTTCCACTCCAGTTGGCATCAAGGAGGCCTCAGCTGGAGCACTGGCTTCAGCTCTGGGCATTGCACTTTGGGAAAGACATGGGCTAATTGAAGAAACTCCAGAGGAGAGCAACACAGATTATCAGTGGCCTAAAAAATTAAAAAAAAAAAAAAAATAAAAAAAGGGGGAAACACAGAAGTAGTGGGTTTATGTAGTTTAAAGAAAGTCTCTGCAGGGAGACAAGAAGGCGGAAGTGCATAAACGTTGATGCAAAAAGCAAAGGAATGGACTGTTCTCTAGGTCCACCAGGGATGGGCAGAAATTTCACCCAGGGGATTTTATTTTATTATGAAAAATAAGAGGCTGAAAAACTTGGGTAAATAGTAGGCTTCTGAAAATTGTCATAGCTTTGCTGAAATCAATGGAGTCTGACAGGTTTTGCACCAGCTTGAGAATCAGCATGTTATTTTTTAACACATTTTAAAGGGGGCATGTCGCTTGCTATAATACACTTTAGATGAATACACTTCCTTACATATGTAATTAAAAGTGCCTTGGATACTGAACGCTGCGATATAAATCTCATTTAATTTTCATTGCATGCATTCATTTACTTTCTGTGATTTTCAATTTAGCCAGCGCGATTCTGTATAAGGGCAAATTATGCTGCATTTTCTCATATATCAGCACTGTGCTTCAGTATTTGGACTGGAGACATTGGAGGCAGCGCAGTTCTGTTCTTCTGTTATTCTGGGGTGAGCTCTTCCAAAAACTGAGCTCATCTGGCTACATCCCTGGGACATACTAAATTCTTAAGGGAATTTAAGAACATATATTTGTGTTTGGTAGTTTAACTATCAGAATGTAGCTGTAGCTTACTGCAAAAGATCCAAACCCCCTTCTTATGCATTTAAACCATAAGCACCCCAACTGGAAGCCTGTGTTTTAAATAGTACTTGTGGATAACACTGCAGGTATCCTGATTAACTCCTTTTTTAACACATGAAGCAAAGCAGAATAAATAACCCTTAAGGATGTTTTGTATCACAAAGATTTCATCTATTGTCAATGTGAAGAAATGCAAAACACCAGAGTTGTGTTGTTTGGCTAATATCCCTAGCTTGTGCAGAATGTACAGCACACCTGAGGCATTCAGGTAGTGCATTTTTTATGCCTTATTAAGCTTTTTTTTCCTCACAAGTGCTTGTAGTAGACAAAACACAATGTACTTTTTGACAAGTTAGTAGAAAACAGGGAGAGCAAAGGAGGGAGAGGAGGAAATCACTCTAAATAGTTTGTTGTTATTTTTGCAGTAATTGCAAAGTACAGCAAGTCATCTGACAAAGTGAGTGAGCCCCTACAAGAAGTGATAAACTCCAGTCTCTACATGTATTGTTCTCTGTGGCTTTCTCCAACAGCTCTTTCACACCCTTGAAATATCATTTTTGAAGGCAAGATAGGAGACTGAGTTGCAGCGAAAACGTCACCCCAAAGTGTGGGGACAAATGGACAAGCTTTGGCACAGGGTGCCAAACCTTTCTTGTCACTTTAATTACTGTTCCCTGGCAGGCAAAAGAGCAGTGTGACCGCTTGAGTGACAAGTAACACACTTCTTGTATCTCCAGGCACTGGGTGTTTGCTAACTTTTTGAAGCTCCTCAGAAAGTAGCTACAGATCTTGAAAAATGTAAATGCAGATAATTAAGATGATTAGCACAGACCCTCTCAAACAGTGTTGTTTCTTGCTGCCAAGTGCTCTGGGTCATACGATGGGACGAGAGTAATATATCAAAGCTTGGGTTATCCAGGTTACAGGACACGGGAGCAGCTGGTGTAAGGAGCTGGGGAAGCAGACCATAAACACTGCTCGACTTAGAAGCCCCAAAATGGGCTGTATATGCACCGCCCTGACACTAGGATCCTGTATTTTACTTGACATACATTATAAAGTGAACGGTAAATTATAAGACAACTTTGTTTTATATTAGTAGACATATTGGTTTATATCTTAAATAATTTAAAGGGGTTATTAAGTTGCTTGCATTTGATACAGATACTGAAAGTCCTTTGGTGATGGCCTGCCTAAGATTAGTTAGAGATAGATGAGATGGGTAGATAGATACCTTGACCTTTAAAACATAATTGTTCTGTTAAGTGAATAATAATGAGCATTTGTTGAGGCAGATAGCTGTAGCTACCTGAAATGTGATGGCTGAACAGAAGCCAGGGAACTCTGGTACTCTGTTACACAGGCAGGTTAATAACCCAATTTGTCATCATTAGCAATAAGCCAGTTTTGACTAAATGTAAGGGTCGGATTCTGCCTCTGAAAGACTGGATTCCCATGCCCTGGGACATCTGAGATGCCCTGATAGCAGCTGCACAGCCAACGGGAGCTGGGGTAGGGTGCCCTTGGGCAGTTTGGGGTGGCACCTTGCTCACAGATGCACATTCCCAAAGTTAGGGTGCTTAAGCTTTTCTTACACTCAGAAGATGTCTAGTCAGCACAGCCAGAAGAGGTTGGAGAGAGATAGCTAAGCATATGTCCATTACAGGGGAAAGCTGAACAGATCTCTGGTAGGTTAGGGTCAGTCCTCTGTGTGCCTGTGCACTCCTTCTGATGGTAATATTAAAATACATCAGAATCATAAACCCTACATGGTATCCCTTCAAATAATGCTACAGACTTGCAGTGGAGCACTGATGCTTTCCAACACAGCTTAGGAGAAGTTTTAATCAATCTTTTGTACTTCCAGGCTTTCGAAGATATTTACCTTGAAGATCGAAAAAACATAAAAACCATGCTGGAATATGCTGACAAAATATTCACTTACATCTTTGTCCTGGAAATGCTCCTGAAATGGGTGGCTTATGGCTTCAAGAAGTATTTCACCAATGCCTGGTGCTGGTTGGACTTCCTTATTGTCGATGTAAGTATCATTTTGGAACTACGATGCTTCTTATGTTGGATTTTACAGTGCATAAGAATGGGCTGTTAAGTCTGGCAGCTTTGCATTTGCAAAACGACAGCTGTCACTCTGATTCTGAGTAACAACCCTAGGCAAAGCTCGAAGGAGGTCTTGATATGTAACTGTGCACCCCCAGGAATCAGCGTGCAGAGAAGACCGCTTTGTGTCGTCGCATAGAGGTGTCACCCTGCTAATTTGAGTCACATTCCCTTCTCGTCCCTAGGAACTCACTCTTCCTTGTAGCATTTAACATCTCATTCCACACTCCCAGCTAGCACCAGGTCCAGTTACCTCCAGCATGCTCCACATGACCTCGACACACAAGTCTTTCAGCAGATTAGAGAAGCTGTCCTTGGCGCAGTTTCCCAGCGAGGCTGCCAGCGGCCCATAACAGTATGTTCAGTGCCATCTCCCAAGTATTTACCAGTGAAGGAGTCCAGAAGAAGGTGTGAATAGTCCTCTTGTCAAAGTGATTTCACTATTTCAAAACCTTACAAAATACTCCAAATACTTGAAATATCCCAACACGTGGTTCTGCTGGGAGGATAATCCTTAAAAGCAAGTAATAGTCGAAACAAAAGGGAGCTCATGCCCCAGGAGTGTTGCTAGTACCAGGCATGTCCCTTCCAAGGTTCCACATTGTCTGGATGTGGGATCTGTCAAATTCAGGAAAAGCCAGCAATGCCAAATCCTCCAGATGAGGTTGAACATTTCATCACGGCATATCAATAAGGAGGCAATTATCTCCCCGAGGCCGTTTCTTATTAGCTTGAGATATAAATGTGGAAGACTGGCAGAGCTTTGCCAGGACTGTGTAACTTATTAAACTTTTGCTAAATTATTTTTCCCCATTTTACGTCTGAAACTTGACTCTGGGGAGAACTGCACTTTTTATGGCCCCAGTCCAGGAGAGCACTTCAACAGGACGATTTACTTGTTTGAAGTTATGGACATGTCTAAGTGCGCTGCTGGATCAGAGCCTTTGGAAGCTTCTCCAGAGCTTTAATAAACTGATTTATGAGAAGGAAGTTCTTTACATATATTGTAGGTCATAAATTCCTCTTTGCATACATGCTTGGAAACCTCTTAAAGGGAAGGCATTCATTTTTCACAGATTAGCTTCAATAGAGGAGGAAGGCCTGGTTTAATTATCTAACCACAAAATTGGAAACCACCAGTTCCTAAGTTGCAGCCCAACCCTGAAAACTGTGCTTTCTGTGGTTTGGGTCAAGACATAGCTTTTCTTTCCTGGTTTCTCCATCTGCGAAAATGGGACTAATAGGACTCATCTAAAGTATTATATGGGCTTCCAGGAATTTGTTGTTGAAGTTAGGTTTTAATGAGCTTCCAAAGACTAGAAGGGCTGGATGAGGGCTGAATATTGTCACAACTATAAGTAGAAGTCTTCCTGACAGGAGCAACACTTTGCACGATGAATTCACTGAAACAATCTGGAGCTCTGCTGCATCATTAACAGTTTGAAACAATCTCCACACTTGCTAGAAACACGTACTTTGTAGCATGACATCTAATTAATACCAAAGACAGTAAAACAAAAACTGTTTTTTTCTTTCTAAATTCTTTCCTCCATGAGAAATACCCTCTTGGAAGCTACACAAGAATGCAAAGTTAGTATGTAACCCCAAAATTCAGCTACAGGTTTGCCTTTTCTTGGTGGGGTTTGTAAGTATAATGACAGATTGTAGAGGCAGCCACAGGTGGGCTGAGGAAAGGGGCTTCACCTCCTTGGCCCCACGTCCAGAGCACGTACGGTATAAAACAGTGCTATGGGGGAAAGGTGACCACTGCCCGCTCTTATCCCCAGAAAACCCACCCCAGAGCCTTCTCACTGACCCAGAGGTTTTTATTTTCTTAACCCACATTTAAATGTCATTCTTGTAGGCTCCAGATCTAGCCACAAAGTTGCTCCACCTTTGAGTTGCTTCAGTAATTGATTGACTCTAGGAAATCGCTTGCTCTTTAGTGTTCTCAATGATTAAAGCTTTCCCCCATGCCCCATTTTTTTTTCTTCAAAGTCATTGCCCAATGTGGATTATGAGAACCTGGTACTATATTTTTAGCGGATTTAACAGATGCTCGTCTCCTACCCTATTGCTCACCCACCCTGCCACTCTGAATTGGCAGAGGAACTTGCTATCATTTTTCCAGCAAACTTTTTACTTCAATTTACATTTTCTTTTTGGTCCTTTGAGAACCAAATCACTGCAACTGAGCTGCAGAAGGGAGTGAATGGGCGAATTAGCTGCTCCAAAAGAAGCAGATGAACCACTTGTCTGATTTTCTCAAATTTGTTTGTTGAAAATTATTCACTTAAAAATTCCTGATCTGCAGATTATTCATTAGCAGTTTGGTATCAGTATTCAAAATTCAAGCTGTGACGGTTGATTTTTCATTGGACATGTGAAACCATCTATCATCTGTGTTTTCTAATTGTACAAATGCAACTCAGATTCCTTTTTCTGTTGTGAATAATTCATAAAACCAGCTCAAAATTTGCAAGTATTCACTATTTCTAAATGAGAAGTGAACCCGGGGTGGTATAAGAATATTGCTGCTGAATCAGATTTTTTTTTATTATTATTATTATTTTATTTATTTATTTACCCTGCCTTGTGAAAGACCTTCGACATTGATTTGGGCCAGTGGAACAGCAAAGGATGCATCTGACAATTGTGGATTACTAAATAAAATTCTGTCTTGCAAAGCCTGAACATCAAAACACACAGTAATCTACAAACCAAGAGCTATTTTTGCTGGATGTAGAATCCCTGAAGGATGATCTCTGATAATGGGCTTCTCTGCATCTCAAAGAAGTGTGCTAGTGTAGCAAAACCATGAGAAAGGGCTTTTAAATACACTGCAATACAATTAAGTCCTATCAGCAACACTGCAACAGATTTCTTTGGGAGAAAGGGAGGAAGGAGTAACCAAACCACAAAATACAGGCTCATTTCAACTCAGGGCACCTGGGAAAGATGCCTTAGAATCTGTCTGCTGAAATTTGGATAGATTCAAAATCAACATTGATGTTCATCTATACATGTTACCTCCTTGGAAATAATAAGCGTACTGCTAAAAGTAACCTCCTTGTACGCTGCAAATATAGCCTCTCTGTGCTCATGAACCGGAGCAGCGGGCACACAGTCCACAACTCTTTTCAAATGAGGGAAAAGCAGAGACCGTGGTATATCTAAGTGTAGACAGACATCAGTATCACCATCAGGAATGGTGTTTATGCAAAATCCTCTTTGCTAGGATGCACAGGCAAATATTTCCACAAAGAATAGATATTTTCCAAGCATTCATGCAATCAAAAGCTCTTCGTACAAAGCAGATTAAACAAGGGCTCTGAACTTGGCCGGAGACGGAGGCGCATAGCATTCAGAACGAATGTTTCTGAAAACTGCTCTCAACCAGGCATGTCCTGCGACAGGCAGAGCCAGTTGGGGTTCAAAACAAGAGGCAGATAAACTCCACCAGTTGTACAGGCTGGTGTCGTGTTTGATGTTCCTTTCAATTGTTTCCTCTGACCTATAAATATTATCTTCAGCTTATCTAGTTTGAGCTTCAGCCAATTAATACTGAGCTCTGCCCCAGTCTCTGCTGACAGCGGATGGATTATCCTATTGCAGTGGTCAGTTCGGGAAAGGCATCAGTCTGGAGCTTAGCATCATTCAAAGATTGGAGGTGTTGCAGTCAACAGCTTCTTCGCTCATGGATCGTGCGCTGAAGCCAGAGGGGAGAGACCAGTACCCTGCAGAAGCTTGGGAAAGGGATGTGAAGTCCCTAACTCATCAGTAAGAATGGTTAGGAAAAAAAACCCAGTCACAACCAAGTTTCATTGCCTGTGGCATACACAGAAAAATCCTCTTAAACGGGCACTGATATCATCTCTCTACAAAAGTCCGTTATCAAAAATCCATCATTTCCATTGCAGCTTTTGGGTTCAATTTAATTGATCAAAAGTTGGTCCCCATCCAGGCTTAAAGACCCCAATTGTCATTTACTGATTTTGGAGATGAGGGGACATGAGGGTTTCTCCACCAATTCTTTCTAAGATTATCCCATCTTTCAAGATTTGATACTTAGGGAAAGTTGTTTTCTTAGGAAATTGTTATTTTAGAGATGCTGGCAGCCTCCTTCCCCTTCGGCTGTCTCCAGCAGTGGGTCCTGATGCTGTGTCCTGAAGCAGGGAGGGGAAAATCATCTCTAGTTTGCAATTTTTGCCCTGATGCACCATCAGTTTCTCTCCAGCTCAATCACCACGGAGAAGGATTGCTTCTTCCATCCCTTTTCCTGTACTGCTGCGGAGGCAGGGGCTCACCACAGCTTTAAGCAGTGTATCTGTCTGCAAAATAGCTCAAGCAAGGATCAGCAATGGATTTGGAGGGCAGACATCTCAAACGAGTTATTCAACAAGTCCACTAGGCAGGATTTTGTAGAGGTTTTTACAGAAGCAAAATAATATGTAAGGCTCACCCGTCCCCCATCCCACCCCCCTTACCCTTTGTGGATGGTTATAACGCAACATGTTTCTTGGTGTTCGCCTGGAGCTGCTGAGTTTGTACTCAGAGATCTGTATTCCCCACTGAGCAGCTTTCCAAATTTCCTGTTTGCTGCCAAATTTCCTGTTTGCTTGTTTGAGAACTGCTCATGGATGTTCAGTCATTAAATACACCATCATTTTCACTAAATGCTTAAAAAAATACAGATATTAAATTTTCCAAGATAGTTTCCTGGAAAGCGCTTGCTCTGAGATTTCTACTTCGGATACTTCATTGCCAGACGAGTTAAGCAGCAGCTAATAATCTCTGAGTTTGAGATGAACAATTTAAAACAGTCGTTCTATCCCTAGTTAAAAATTGAATTGAATTAAATTATGCCCTTGTGTTGGATTGTCTTTAAGTGACAATTAAAAACTTGCTGCGTGAAGTAAATATTAATGGCTTATGATTACATTAATTGTTTTTTCCATCTGTATTCCCTGTTGATTAGCAAGGTGATTTCTGTTTGCTTTACCAGTAATTACACAATCTGCTGTAATGAGCTGTTCCCAAACAGCACTGAAATCCAATTTGTATTCTTGGGAAAATGTCCTAAAAGCATGCAAATTTCGTCTAGTTTCTATTCAAAAAAAGCACACAGGAACAGAATGACAAAAATACAGCTGAGGCAAAACAAAAATAATATAGCTTGTCACTTGGAGAACATCTTAAGAGTGAACTTGTTAGTGCTCTCTGAGAGTTATCAAAAATCCATGGGCTACAACAGAGTACTACTACTTCAGAGTTCTTTTTTGACTAGTTTTCTTCCAGTTCCTCAAGCAAATGCTTATGTGGGATTTCTGAAGATGTCTCAAGTGCACATTCTTCTGAGCCTCTGCTGATGGCATAAACCTCCCAAATAACTAACAGGAAAGAGAATCCCTTTCCATGAAGCCAGGGAGCGTGGTTTTGAAGAAAAAAAAGAAAAAGAAAAAAAAAAAAGGAAAGCAGAAAAAAGTGCTGCTTTACTACATATTGGCTAATTCAGGATACATGAAAAGAAAAATCCACATGAAGATGAGATAAGTGGTTTTAATGCATGTTAGCAGGTCAGGCGATGCTGTAAATCTCTGTTCTGCCACCCCACATTTTATCTCAACGTAACACATGCAGAAACATCCAAATGTCTTGTCTTATCTTGGTTTGCACCTCATGTTAGTTACCACATAGATGCTAAAAGGAGAGCAACTGGCCTTTGCCAAGTGGAAGCAGAAGCTGGGATTCAGGCAAGGCTCAGCAGGACAAAGCACGCTGCAGCAGGAGGGACCAGGACAGTAAACGAGGGTGAGGAGGAAAGTCCAGCAGTAAGAGTAGCTCTGTGCCTGCCTACACCTTGCAAAATGGTTGCAATACGAAGAATTACTGCAATTACTGAAGAGTTGCAATTACTGTGGGAGAATTTCAACTTTTGAAAGTAGTGTAAAAAACCCATCTCAGCTCTGATTGTGCTGAAGTAGGTTTACCAACCATTTTTTAATTCTTGAAGTTATTTAAAGAAGGAGCACATCTCTATGTCCTTTTTTAGAAGAATATGCTTAAAAAGAAAATAATTAATGAATTATGGAGCTTTTGCATGCAGCTTCCTTGGCCCTTTCCATTACTGTGACTGTAGCAGCCAAATTCCTTATACAGTGATGTTCTCCCTTGCACGGAGGATCAGAGCTGGGAGGGACATGTAGACTGCTCTTAACAGTCCAGACAGTCCCACATGCTCTGCAGGGGCAGGAGAGGCTTGTCCTACAGTTCCTCTCCTGGATGACCAGCACCTTTGGAACCCCAGCTGTTGCAGACTGTAAAACATCTTCCTACCATGACTGGGGCTCCATCCAGGATGGCCAGGTGCAGCTGAAGAGACTGGTGCCAGGAGGAGGAGGAAGGAAGAAATTAATGGAGAGAAACAGCCTGTGGAGGAGTTAGCGATTCTTTATTATTGTGCGGAGAGATCAGAGGGATTAAACTTGAAAGCTGTGTCCCAGTGGTGCAGAGCCTTTGTGCTGGCCTCCTCCCTGGTTTGACTGGCTTTGGGGTGCTTTGTGCTAAGGCAAATGATGATGAGGATTCCTGCTTGTAGTATGTGCTCCTATTTGTACCGTTGTCCTTTCTGGCAGAAGTCGGGGATCTTATAATTTTTCAGTCGCTCTCCATCCTCGCATTTTCAATACGATATCAGGATCAATTAGGTTCAAGAATCCAACTAAACAGAGGTGATTTTTAAGCTGGGACTGTCATATTTCCCACATCAACTTGGTATTTTTCATATTGATTTGGAACATCTGATTAAATAAATGCTTTGGGGAATAGAGTAAACCTAGAACACCACCTTTTGAAACAGCCCAGACAGATTTTTTTCTCTCTCTGTCATCATGTCGTATGTAAGTAGGGTTGATCTTGATCCTGCCCAGAATTAAGCACGCCTTCAGCTCAGCACCTCATCTCCCACCGGCTGGGGTAGAAGTGCAGTGTAGTCAATGAGGCTGAGCCCCCAGGGAAATGTTCTCAGTAATCACTATGTGCACCCCTGGCGTAATGACACTATCTTCAAATAATAAATAATAATCAAGCATATTCCCGTCTACTCCTGACAACAGCATTCAACATCAAGAGGGTACCCTGGGATGAATTATGTGGTGTTTTTTGAGATTTTTTTTAAGGGGAGGGGACCTTTCCTCTTCAGCTGCCCTAAATCAAGGCTGTCTCTGCACAGCGTCTGGATGAGAAACAGAACATAGTTGATGGAGAAACCCTTTTGCTCTAAACCCCAGTAGAAACACCAGACTTTCAAGGCATCTGCACCCACACAGCCACTGCTGCTGCACCAAGGAGAAAAGCTTCGGGTCTTGGCCAAGGTTTGTCTGATCAAGGACTGTCATGTGGTCCCCAAAAGTCACAGCCATCCCTCTGCCATACCTACCCAGTGCTGATAAACAGGACCCGGAGGTCTGGCCAGGGTGTCTGTTTGCAGTGAAAAGGTGAATTGAGACAAGCTGAAAATCCTTTTGGAAAGCCAGTTTGCCATCTCACTGGGTGTAAACTCATGGCAGCAGGTCGTTTGACTCACCCTCAGAAGTTAGCTGAGGTTTAGTTGATTCCCAGCCATCTGCCTTGGGAATGGACTGGAGCTGTTAGAAAAGCCTGAGCAGGTGTAAAGGAGGTGACAGATTAAAAGAACAGCGAGATGTAAAGAGGTTCTTTTGGAAACCACCAGGGAAGCAATTAGGATGCAATAATTATTTATTTTAAAGCATTTAAGCCAACAGGAGTGGCACATGCTGTTTGCAACAAGGCTGCCCTCTGAAAACGAAATATTGCCTTGAAAGGGGTGGACATGAGGATGAGGAAACAACCCAAGAAGTCGGAATATGTGCAGTTTCACAGCCTTAGTTTGAGTACTAGATGGGGATACAAACATAAAAAGAAGGGGACACGTCCTGGAGAAAAAAACCACGAGTGGATGATGTGAAAGCATTTTTTAACCTGAGTTATAAGAAGTAGTGCCAGGCTTTCCAGCAGATAATTTTTGTTTGTAATTAATCTAGGCCCATCATGTTATAATACAGGAGAGCACTCCATACGCAGTAATGAACTCTGCTGCTGGTGAGGGAAGCTGTTCATTAACTCGTTTGCAGACACGCTTTCATCTCCATGCCGTGGGCTGACTCCGGAGCAGCCCTAAGGGGTTCATAGTCTTTACCTGAGCATGAGAGTTGTGATTCAAAGAAACAGGTTGCAGGGATGGGAATTTGGTTTGGGTCACCTTAGTCTTTGTCTAGTGTCCTCATTTTAAGACTTTCCTTTAACTTTATGCCCTTCGTTCGTAACAGGCAATTTCTGGATTGGCAGGTGCAATCACACGGTTCTGCGTCTATATGGGAGAAAACGCAATGTCAAAGTGAAAGGGTAAAGATATGTTTGAAAAAAATAAGGCAATAATAAACAGCTGCTCAGAAATGGTAGATGCTAAAGGGAATACCAACCTCATTACAGGCCCTTTTCTCCCAACACTATTTCGGAGTGCCAATAAGAAGTTCCATGTATTTCAATTTACTTGCAAATTCCCCTTTCCCTGTAGTTTTTCCAGTTTGCATTTGGGGTACAGACCTGATTTCATTCCTTTTTGAATCAAGGGGAGCAACCTGGGACCACAGGCCTGGCTCTTAGAGACACTGGGCTGCTGCTCAGGCTGTGAAGATTTTTTTTGGGTAATCCTACCCTTGGCAGCAGTGGACAGGAGAAACCAGACTGGCTTAAAAAAGAGGCACCCAAATTAATGCAAGCTTTCTTTCTTCTACTTTTTTTTTTCTTTTTTTTTCTTTCTTCTTTTTACCACACATTTAGAGAGGGAGAGACAGGTGTTCCTGGACCACACAAAAAGCTATTTGAAAGCACTGGGAGTCTGCGTTAGCTAGAACTGCTTATTTAAATAAGTGGCTAGAGCTTTCAACTCAGCTGCTGTGTTCCTTTTTGGATGTCCTTTTTTTTCCCTGCTCCCTCCCCTCTAATTTGAACAAGCAGGTTAATTTGATAAATCCCTAGCTGCATAAAACATATGCTGTTGCCCAAACTGGGAAGGAGGTCTCCTCTTCTCCCCGAGACAGCAGCTTGCAGGGTATCACTCACAGCTGTGTGCTGCAGCAGGCAGACATTTAGTAGAGTGGGTTTTAGGACTTATATGACCAGCCAAGGAGGATTTTTATTGTTTCTCAGGCAGAACTCCTTGTTCCCTGGGCTCTGCTATTAATTCATCTCAGCGCTGATCTGGGGTTAATTAACAAATGCAGCCTATGCTGAGTAGCATCTGCCTTTGAATGGTGCTGCTCAGGTCTGCTTCCAGCTTGGTCCAGTGGATGCTCGCTGGTTATCTGGAATGATGTGCTTTTAGGCTGGTGTGAAGGACTGCAAAAAAGAGAGCAGAAGCCCTTGTTCCAGCTCAAACCCACCTCCTCGCTATAGGCAACTCTGCCAGCCTCGGATGGAACACTGCTCCCAAAGACTGTGCCCTTTGGGTTACTGCCACCAGCACGATTTCATGGCTAGGGAGTCTGTGCATGCAACTAACATGCTATGAAAATGTACGCATATAGGAAGGAACCCCACTACTGTTATAAATGCAATAACTCCTTGGGAAAAAAAGGCTGTGATCTTTTGATTAAAGACCATTTCCCCTGTGTGTGCTGAAAGGAAGCCGCATCGTTGCACTTCCAACTTTATAACTGTTTTTTGGCAGCCTTAAAATTCTCTTCTGACAGCTTTACTAGGGTTTACACTGGTTTATAACACTTTTTTCTTAAGTCACTGTCAGATAATGAAGACATATATACCTATTGTATAACTATCTCTGTGTGTTCATAGCGTACAATTTGATAGTCCAAAACCGCTGCGTATCTGTTAACCGATGAATTGCTGTGGGCACCCTGGGAACCTACCTCTACAGGGGTGTCACCTGGGTACAAATACATGACTCATATTTCACATCTCAAAAACAACAATATTCCATTAAAATAGTAAAAAAAAAAAAACAAACAAAAAAACCAAGGCAGTTACCAAAAAAATTCCCAATTCCTGGACAACACGTTTTTTTTGGTCAAATACAATCTAGTAGTGGCTTGTCAAAATAATTAAGAAATTCAGACGTTGCTCTTATTAGAACATATTAGCAGTAACTTTGTACAGTTATCAGTGAGGGTAGCCTCTCTTCAGAGATCACTGCCTGTGTTCTAGCAGTCTGAGTTCATTGATTCTTCTTGATTTCGCCTTGGAAACACGTGAATGTCACATGATGGGGCACTCTAGACCGGTGCTGCTAAAGCCACAGAACCATATAGATGACACGACCTTGGCTTTCCAAATACCAGCCACAGGCCTGGTAATCCCTGTAGCTGGCATTGCCAGTGTTCGATGCAGTTGCAAGATTTAAAAGCTCTCATTTTCCCCTTGAACATAATACTGGAAATAGCAAAAATGAAAGCTGTGGGGTTCATTTGCCTCTACACAGCTCCAGGAGGCTGTCATAAAAACCGTTGTAAAATCTGTATAGATAAACTTGCATACAGAAATACATAGGAGTATAGAAATACAGGTCTATAGGTGTATACATATTTATAGATACATAGATACATAAATACATAGACAAAACTATCCCTGGGCTAAGAAAGTAAGGAACAGGGGCAAAAAATATTCCCTAAATTCCAGGATCAGAGGGTGCTCAACACCCTGTGCCTGTCCACAATCGCAAGAAGAAGCCAACTTGTGTAGATAACATCAACGTGGCTTTGCCTAGAGCCTGAGCATTGCTGGGAAACTGCCATTGAGCTGGGCAGTAAATGCTGACTCTTTCCAGGTTTCCGCTCTTACAAAGCGGAATAAATTTTGGGAAGTTGCTGACAGGGTTGAGGTTGGGGTCTTGTTGGGCTGTTCTGAGATGATGTGAAGAGCGCGAAGGAGATGCCACATGACTGAAATCGTAGGCCGTGCAACTTTTGCTTTTCACACCTGTGGAGACAGGATTGCATACACTGATTTATGGGGATCCCTCCCCAGCTTAGGGGCCCTCATTGCTGGCCAGGCCAGACACTGAGGTTAATGCCATGTAGAATATTGATGACTTTGTCCTGGGGACATCAGAGGCACCAAAAGAACAGCAAGTCAAGGGCGTAAGGAACAGTTTAGAGCTAACGTGGAGGATATGATTGCTTAAGTTAAGGGTATGGAAGGTTTAGCTGGAAAGCTGTGAAAGCTTCTTAGTAAGATTTAGTGGCTTCTGGAAAGACCCTCAGGGGAAATCCTAGAAGCAGAGAGCAATCATAAGAATGATATGGCTTCTTAGGTCAGAAGAAGTGTACAGAAGTATGAGAGACACTGCAGATTACCTGTTAGCACACATGCCACCTGAAAGGTGAAGGTGAAAGCTCAAGCCCATGGTAAATGGTTCCAGGCAACAGCAACTCCTTAGGATCCACCTGCTCTCCACAATGGTACTGTGCTCCCTGGTCTTCAGAGGTATTTCTTTCTGAAAAACCTACAAAATGATGCACAAATGGTTACTGAAAAGATTAGAAATGTGCACCGTATTGTGAATCTGGAGGTTACGTTGACCCTGGAGGCATTTTCTGGGTGCCAGCACATTTTCCATACCAAGCGGAGCACAGAGCAGAACCTTGGAGCAGCTCTGAGCTGCGCAGCCTTGTTGTAACAGGAAAAAAACAGCTACACAAACAGCTGACTTCACCTTTTGCTGTGCTTATGTGGGGCAGTCAGCACCAATTTGGAAAACTGCTTGATATTTTTCCTAAAAATAGCCTTCTGGGTCACTTTTAATCAAGTCCAAGCAGCCAAGTCTCTTGTGTTAGTATTTCTCATATAAATAAAATTTGATGGGGATACCTTCAAAACCAACATCCAAGCATTTAAACAACTTGTCTCGAATCAGTTCTGACTCCAGCCTTGTAAATCATTGCTAAATATCACACAGCTTCGCAGCCTAATCCTCTGAAGAGAGATCTAATGCTGTGTAAATCTGTGTCAGGAGGACAACAGCACCTGTGATGGGTTTCAGGGTGACATTTATGGCACTCTAAAGAAAACGGTAACCTCAGATCTGAAGTCTGGTTCTGCAGGATTTGAACAGAAGACCTTCTACTTTGAGGGGAAGGGGAATTACAGGACATAAATCAAGGATGCGGGAGGAAGCATGCAGGTGCACCAACCAAGGCAGTCTGAAGACCTTGAGAAGATCTGGCTTTCAGTCATTGTGGGTGAAGCTAGCAAAGGCACTTGTTGGGTGCTTGATTATTTTTCTTTTAAATCTGTACATTCATTTTACAAATGAACCAGCTTCCCTTGGTATGGTATGGATCTTGGTTTCTATCATTGAGCATGCTGTGATTGAGCTGTTTTTCTTACACCTCCAGCCTTTCTGGATAGGAAGCTCCAAGGCTTTGTGGGGTTAAGGCCATTTTCTGCACTAAACTTTCCACCAAAGTCAGAAATATGTGCCACAGTGTTGGTCCTTTCATGGTATCTCAATAATGCCAGTTCTGTTACAGTTTTAAGGTGATTGTTTGGATGGCTTTAGTAGATTAGCTATACTCTTAACGTATAATATATATATACACTCTAATATATATAGAAGTATGTATATAAGCATATTTGCTTACTGCTATTAGATGAATCCTTCAGCCCTTTCTTATTGTTTAGGCAACATTAATTCAGTGGGGAGAGGGAATGAAAGGAGAAGGCTTTGGACTGTATGTTAATGCAGCTCCAGAGTACAGGAGGTAACCAGGGCTGGTAAGAAATCAGGAAGACAGAAAATGGGTGCTGCCTCAGTTTGGAAGCGTTGGTGAGTTTAAGGTGTTTTTTAAGTCAAACCCAGATTTTCATCTTTAACTGTGAGCATTGACTGAGCAGGATTGAGGTGAAAGCAGCATGTCAAACCTATAGCATTACTTACTCTTAAAATCATTTCTCGGGTGTGTTCATGTCAGGGGTTCAGATCTGCTTTCTTAGAGATGGGAGAAATGGCTTCACCCGGTGATTTTTACCTCCGCAGTGTCTAAGGGGTCTAAGACATTAGACCTTGATTCTAGTCTGTCTGTCTGTTGTGATGTTGTTATACACTCCCCACTAAAATGCAGAAGTGTTTATTAAGACCTTTCTTCCATGTCAGCTGCTGGGTCTGTACACGGGAGGTGAGTTTATGTCACACCTTGTTAAAGAGTGACATGTTACAGCGTGACAGCCAGCCTCTGTGCCACTTAGTCTGCAGAGGTGGGCTGTTTTATCCCAGGAGATATCCAACCTGCTGCATCCAGCCCCAGCCCAGGTCTGGTGTCTCTGAGACCTCCTGCCCTTAGGCTTGCTGTCACTGCCATGCCACAATAAAGCTACCAATAGGTAAATAATTTAACAAACTGAGCAAGTTTTGCAAAGATGCTTAGCTGTACAGACAGTGCTTGTACATTAATATATGCATATTCGGGAGGAAGGTTGTTCCATAGAGGATGCTAGCTTGGGACTTAGGGGACCAGGCTTGTCTTACCCTGCTTTATCACAAACCTCGTCGGTGATGGTGGTCAGCCATCGGTGGGCTGGTCAGATGGCAGTGGGATTCAGAGAAAGAATCATCCCATCCCAAAATGAAAAGGCAGGTTTCCCACTAGACCTGTCTATCCTCACGGGGGAGCTTAGAGTTTCCTCTTACATTACGCACTTACTTTTTATATGTAGTGAAGAAGAATCCCTGGGTTTAGGCTTAGCTGCTGTCTTTAAAATGCCAGTAGAGCACACTCCTTCCAGGTCAGCTTTGCACACTCACACTGGTGAGTGTGAGATAATGCGATACTATAACTGGGGCTGTGAAAACAGCTAAGATGGGAGTAAGGGAATTGTGATGAGCAATATGCGTAGTTCTCTTCTAAGAAAGTAATATTTTACACTATGTGGTAACTAATTTTGGTTCTTTTTGTAATCCATGCAAACTGGCATTGTAAAGCTGTTTCTCACACCCTGTTTGGTAAGGACGCAGGCTGTGAACCCCGGTTTGAGCATGCAAAACTCAGTTGTTCCATGTATTTGTTAATCTGACCCGTAATCTCCACTGCCATTCATTTCATCCAGACTCCAGTCCTGTGCCTGATAGTTCTGACCAGCTGGGCACTACTAAAACTCTGAGAACATGAAGAGCATTGGAACCCCTCCATGCTGTCTCCAGATTTGGAAATAGTTTATTTCAATGAAAGAGTCTTTGAGAGGTATGAACCTCAATGCTGAGTGCCTGACAAGTTTCCTTCTCCTTTAGAGACTGTGCAGAAAGCAGAAAAAAATGAAAAAGTGCAGAATCAGAGAGTCATGCACATCATTCTTTTATAGTCTATGGTATAAAGTCATGTCTATCAGCAGTCTAGAAGACTTGTTTCTAATCAGTAAGTTCAAGATTAGTAATTGAATGGTAATGGTAAAACCTTTTATCTCTGCTGGAAATGGTTAGATCTTACAGGTGCTTTCACCCTGAAAGCCCTAAATTATAACACACATTGAAAATGTGTGACTCATATTTTCAATAGTGGAAGATGCACACACTTTGTGGAGCATACAGCAAACCTATAGCACGGGCATCACAGAACGGTGGTTTTGTAATGGTATCTCCTTTCTCACTCACTTTGTGCAAGCTGACGTTAAGAAGATCCCTGTGTGCTTGGTTAGAAGAAAACCAACAACCGTGAAAGACTGTATTTCTAAAAATTTTCCATTGAAGTGGAGTTCTGTTTATGTGTGGATGTAAAAATTTTTTTTCTGTGTTGGTCTAATCTAATGGCTTCCATTTAAGTTGGGGTTTTTTTTCCCCACTGTTCCACTAATCAGCAGTTTCTTTTCAGGAAGGCAAGTCAGAAGAGAAGGGAAACGGCAGGCGTGTACTAACCATTTAGCATTCTGCTTTCTGTCTCCATTCAGGTCTCTTTAATAAGCCTCATCGCCAATACACTTGGATACTCTGAGATGGGTCCCATTAAATCCCTCAGGACCCTCCGAGCTCTTCGACCATTAAGAGCATTGTCAAGATTTGAAGGGATGAGGGTAAGAGCATATAAAGCATCGATCAAAGCTCAACTGTGTGACATCAAGCATGTAACAGGGAACTGTTGCACATGGTTTTGTCTTCATTTTGTCTGCCAAAGGAAATTAATGATAATGCTTTATCAAAACAACAAAATCAGAAAACCCTTCTTTGTCTTGATTGCAATTGTATCGTTACAGATTTATCCTCTGGTGGATTTAATAATAAACTAATCCTGCTGCCTAACTTGTCATATTGCACTTCAAAAAACAGCTTTTTGTCCGAGGAAGCATCTGGCTAACAATTACCTCTCAATTATAAGGTGTATCAGGGGAATAACCAAGCTACAAGTTTGCTCCCTGCTTTTGACATGTATTAAAATGAGACTGACTGGGAAAGTTCTTAACGACTTTTTCACTAATAATTAAAGCAAAAATTAGAAATGCTAAAGATAGGAAAAGCAAATGAATGAATATATAAAAGCTTTCCTTTGAACAGATTGCAGTTTTAATGTGGAATGTCAGGATTAACATTAAAACCATGTAGCTTGTATTTGTTGTTCCATCTTGTGCATCCACCTCTTTCCCTCTTGCATTCCTTTGCAAGCATGGCTATATCCACACAGCATACCTGTTTATTTGTTAAGACTACCTGCTACACTAATCAATTATTTCTAGATAAGCACTTTATTTAACATCTTGTGCCATGCATGACTTGCAGATGGTGATGTGTTCTGTATAAGATGAGTTTACTGCTAATCTTGTGGAGTGCATAGCAAGATAAAGCAAATCTGTGACAAAATTACACATAAAAATTTTTTATATATATACAGCTTTCATAGTGAGGTATATTCAGGGTAAACTTTTCCTGCAGACAGAATATTGGTCCAAATCATCAGTAACTAAAACGTGTAGTCCATGCACTGGGCTCCTAGCAATTAACTGTTCTCATTGCAATACCCTTGCAGTAAGGCAGGCTGAAGGCTAGAAAAGTCTTAATGACTGAGATAACCCAGGAAATACGGTGACAGAGCAATTTATGAAAACCCTGTACCCATACTTTTCCTCTTCTGTGGATGACCAGAACTGGGGATCTATGGCTTTGTCCCACATATCTTGTGTTGATCTAAATCACATTATTTTTGTGGATGAAGATCAGACAAATCTGATTGCATATCACTCCCCTTTGTGTTAGTACTAAGACAAAAAGTTTGTAAAGGCTCTGTTCATCTGGGCACCCAAGCCTGAATTGTTTTGTTCACCACTCTCTTTTCAGCAAACACAGGCAGTATTTTAAAGGTTATTCACAAAATAAAACAAAAGCAAACAGCAGATCCTCAGTTGATACAAAGCGATGTCGCACTACTGATCTTAATAAAAGATCTCACTCCTATGTCACCTGATGAGCTCACTCCAAGTCTTTATTAAACATTTGCAGTTTGAGCAGAAGTTGGTATCACCAAAAGCTGCACTGGTTTAACTGCTGGAGTGATTTGTGCATCGACTCTCTCAAATCAGTTTAAATCTGGCTTATGAAGGCTTAGCTTCTGCTGCTGGATTTGCAAGTTCACGTGAAACCCCTTTAACGTATTCTGAGCTGACATAAGAATGTTCACTCATGACTTTGCATCAGTTTAACTCAATTGGATTCAAACCTGAAAAGCAGTGGGATGACTAGCCCAAAGCATCAGAAAAGTGAGACTGAAATAGGGAAGAAATAATGTTAAAAAGTTCTCATTTCTAGGTGAGAATAGCAAGAGGTTGGCTTGGTGGAGATCTTACGTGGCATAGACCCATGCATCACCCCAGCAAGTTTCCTTCCTAAGATGCTCATACTTGTAGGACCCCTCATTCTTGACTCAACATCCTATTTCTTCCCTGTACTGCTGCTGCAGCTGAAATATATTAAGTCATTCCGAGCTATCAGAGGTAGTGAATTAGCTTATAAATGATGATAAAGTGTAATTGAGAATACGTGCTATTGGAAAATCAAACCATTTTATTTTTAGTTTGTCTAACCACACTTAACATGACTAGGGACAGTCAGACCTTTCATTATTAGGAGTTCATATGCTTCAAAATGCACAGGAAAATTGCCAGCTCAGTGATGGACTAAATAATGATAATGTTGAGAAGCAAACACTGACAGTAAGGAAATAATAATAGTTTGCTCTATTATAATGTCTTTTTCTTGAATAATTGAAAGATCTCTGCGTGATTAGAACAGGAGCAGAAAAGTTCTCATTTATACTGCAGTAAGAGACTTATTTCACTTATGTCATTGATGCTGTACCTAAATTTTGGAAACCATTGGTCCTGAGGCAAAGGCACAGAGTAGCACTCGGATGGCCAAGGGGACCAGTTACCATCAGACTTGAGTCCTTTCCCTGTCTGCAGACAGTCTGGGACCTTTCTGAGTTTGACACAAGTCTCATGAGAACTCTGGGAAATAAAACTGAGCTGTGGCCATCCTGCCCCTCTGTCCCCAGAAAAGACCCCAGTAAGACCAGCATCCCACCTGGCAGTTACTGTAGACCCTGGGGGTTCCCATGCACATGGCACCCCCCTGCCTGACCCACTGCTTTCCAGGCCATATCAGAGCCCAGCCTAAATGAACTTGGGTCTGTCTGTCCCAAATCAAGAAATCTCCAATGTCCCCTCATTTGTTGTCCATCAGGGAATGATTTCAGAGGCACCACTTCCCTGCAAGTTCCTTCCCAGCAAAGGAGGCTATGGCAATATTTTAAAAGGATGAGTGGGATGATGATAGACCATTTAATGTGAAAACGATACTAGGCGAAGTCATGGTGAGGCTGCTACAAGATACGTACAGGAAAGAAATAGCATAATTAATGCTAGTTAGCATGATTTCATGGTAATAGTTCTTGTAAAAGTGATATGGTCCTTTGACTTGATTACAAATTATGCTGATGACGGTAACTGTGCTGATATAATATCCTTAGATTTCAGAGAGGAATCTGATACCATGGGACACTGTGATGAAAAAATGAGCTTTGTACCAAGCCAAGTAAACATATTTTATATTAATTTAAAATGGCTGATGGATCTCGAAGAGTAATTGCAAACAGTGATGACACTGTACATTCAGTGATGCGTGTATCAGGGTGAGGGATCCTTCAGAATGAGAACTGTCCTTAATCTGAACTTTAACAGCTTCGGGAAGAAAATATAAAATCTTTGCTGACAACACACAAAGCAAGCAGAGCAGTAAGTGATATTGCAGATAAGGGAATTATACTGACTGATCTGGATCACAGTGAAAAACAGATCAATTGTACAACATGCATTTTAATAAAACCACATACATCGTATACCTCGGGAAGAGGAAAGTAGGTCACTCCAAGGGTCGTTTCTTGGAAAACAGAAGCTGAGAAGGGCTTAGGGGTTGGGGTGACTGTTCAACAAGGCACAAGCTTTTGGACAGGTCCAATAAATGAGGTGACTACTAAATCCCTCAAGATGCAGGGAAACAACCCAGCGAGGAGAAGGAGAGGGCAATGCTTCAGTACTGGATTTCCACCAAACTGCTGGAAATGGGGTAGTAAAATGGGAAAGTCTCTGCAGGGAGCTATGAGTATGATTAGAAATCTGAAGGAACCATGACAGTTAGAAGCTCTGGGGTTTTTTTAATTACCCAAAGCAATGTTCAGTGGTAACTCACCGGCAGCAAAGATGGAAATGATAGGAGAAGATACCTAATGGCGGATCACTAGTGCCTCAAGTTCAACAAATTGGACCTAAAAATACAGCACCTGTTTCTAACAGTGAGGACAGAGGACACAGGAATAGATTATCCAATAATATAATTTTTGGCCATTATTTGACATCATGGCACTTTAAATGAGATAGATGTCTTTGTACAAGCTGTGCCCAGGCTTGGCTAGGTGTTATAACCTGTGCCTGAAATTACTGCGGGAAGTCTGGGGGGCTCTGCTGTAGCAAAGGGGGGATTGACACATTGTGCAAGTCTATTTCTGGGTTGAAAATCTGAATTGGCTTCAGCTGGGGAAGTCGCCCATGAGATCAGGAGAGCTAGGGGCCAGGCACAGGCTCTGGATATGCCCCACTGTGGTTTAGGGCAGGGGGTGGCTCGGTTTCCAGGCTCTCTCTAAAGAAGTCACCTGGAAGGTGGTTTCACGTGTAAAGGTGTTGGTGGAAACCAAGAGGTATGAAACCTTTTCTTATACGAGGCTATATATGTTGCTGTTCCTGCATGCAGCAGAAATTCAGCTATTTCCATGGCAAGGTTTGCAGCTAAACTTCTAAAATGAATTTATGATAATAACTTGCCTTTATGTATCCAGGTCTTTAAGTCCTTTCACTTGTCTCAGTGCAAATCAAGAGTGCTTCCAGCAGACCAAACGGCATCAGGCTGGTGTAAGAGCAGAAGCAGCGAGAGAAGAATGAAAGCCCCTGTTAATAATTAATTTAGAGAGGTGCTACAGGATTTGCTCCAGCCTCATGTCGTGTTTTGTTATCTACAAGCCATTGAACATAATTCAGCAGAAGGAAAAAAGCAGGATGCGGGCATCGCCATTGATTGCACTGCTGAAACCTGGATGTCTGTGTCCTGTCACAGGGTTTGCGGGTGGGAGCTGGGTGCAGCGGCACGTGTAACAGAAGTGCAGTGGCTTTGTGCTGTCATGGATTAAAATTGAACAAAAATATTGTCCTGCATAGCAGCAAATGGGGAAAAAAAAGCTACTTTGACAAAGGCCAAAGCTATATCCAAATAAGCCCTTGATTTGGAAATTATTTGGCATTTGGGTGAACACAGTAAACTTAGTCTTAGAACAACGAAGCTAGATATTGATTAACATCCCAAATTGAAAGATAAAATTAGAAGGAAAAAAAAAGGAATGAAATTGAATAGTCATCAGGAATGGGCCTATACAGAAAAAAAAATAAATTGGTCAAGCAGCTTTTCCTGTACAAAAATTAGCTTCATTCATAAATGCACAAAATATAAATCTGGATTTTGAAAGAGCTACATAATTTTGTATTGTACATTGTAGATGAAGCTGCTGCTATACATGCATGAAACCCATATTACTCCTCCGGCTATTTTTCTTCCTCAGCAATGCAAAAATGGTGGGGAAACGCATGTTACATTATTAGCTTGCCAGAAAATTGGACACTAATATAAGAGAAACCAAGAGCTGATATTTTCCATAATCAGATTCACAATTGAATAAAATTTAATTTTTATGGATCAATATCACCTTGTCTTGGTTTCAGAAATGTAGATGGAGAAGAGGAAGAGCTTAATGTCTGCCTACCAGATTTTATTCTCCGAAGCATGAGACAGAGATGGAGACAAATTCACGCAGTGGAGCTGGTGCTTGCAGCAGGGCGCTCAGGCATCTCTGCCTGGACTGCAGCATCTCCAAAAGCTGTGAATATGGAGAAACCTTCTTGACATAGGAAGGGGAAAAATATATTTTGTGATAGTGTTCTTCCCTCAGAAAGTATTGGTAAATGATGTGCAGCTTGCCTTGTTGATGTACTGGTATTATAAAGCTGCGTTCAAACCCGGCAGCCTTAGAGGATCTGTAGATGGTCTGACCTTTATTGCTTTTGCATAGCTTCAGAGTGTTGCTCATCGCCCGTGCCATCATTCCAATACCTTAAAAGCTCCTTTTACCTTTTATTTTTACATATGATTTTACACAGAAGTATACAGCCCTGCCTGGGTTGGTGTGTAGGAACTTTACAGCATGCCACAGGAAAAAATAATGCATATTTTTTCAAAATTAGAAAGGTTTCACTGTTTTAATCAGGCATACTGATCAGACAGGGGAAGCTGCCTTCGTACACTATGTCTCAATCAGTTATTATTTAAATAAGTAATATTTTTCACAGCTAGAGTTCACGTTCCAAGGACTATGGAGGCCTGAGTTCAGTAAAAGATTTCAGAAATCTTATTTTTTGGTCTATTTTAAGACACTGTGATGTACCCCAGCTGTTTCCAATTAATCATATGATTATGAGAGATAGTTTCGAGTGTATTTTCCAGTAGGATCTGAGAAGTCAAGATGACTTCACAGATTGGTCCTGAATTAAAAAATTTCCCTTGAAAAAACATCATCCCATGCATGGGATGCCAACAGATTAGCTCTTCAATTACAAAGAGATTGAGATATAATCATGTGTGAAGTCTTCAGTGGTGGTCTGGCTCCTCAAGTAGTGTTAGTAGTTATCCACCTGTCACCATGTGAGGGTTCAGCCTAGTTAATCAAGGATGCACAACAGCTTGTTAGCAAAGCATCTGGGTAAGTGATGACATTAAATCTGTTTTTCCTCTCCTGTTTCTCCAAGGTGGTGGTCAATGCTCTCGTGGGAGCCATCCCTTCCATCATGAATGTTCTGCTCGTCTGCCTCATCTTCTGGCTTATCTTTAGCATTATGGGAGTGAACCTGTTTGCTGGGAAGTTTGGGAAGTGCATTAACAAGACAGAAGGAGATATGCCTTTAGACTCAAAAATTATTAACAACATGAGTGACTGCATACTGTATAACGTGTCAGGCACATTTTACTGGACAAAAGTTAAAGTTAACTTTGATAATGTTGGTGCTGGGTACCTGGCTCTGCTGCAAGTGGTAAGTGTGACCATCAGAAACTAATGGGCAAATGTTGCTTGTTCCCACTGAAATCAACAGTTTAAAGGCTCGGTTAACCTCTACGCTTTTCAGAGTTTTTCACCCTCATCCATAAGGGAATGCCTTTCCTCAAATGTAAATGAGTCATATTTGGTGTATTAATTTGGCCTAGGGATGTTTATGGCAGCTTCTGGGTTTAGTTTGAATTTCTGGTGCATCACTAATATAGTCCTTTGGGAGGCGATTGGACTGTTCAGGAGAATTAAAGACCAAGACACTGGAACAGGTTGCCCAGAGCAGTTGTGGATGCTCCATCCCTTGAGATGTCCAGGGCCAGGCTGGATGGGGCTTTGAACAACCTGGTCTAGTGGCAGGTGTCCCTGCCCGTGGCAGGGGGGTGGGAACTAGATGATCTTTAAGGTCCCTTCCAACCCAAACCATTCTGTGATTCTATGATGCCATGATTCTGCGATTCTATGACCATTTTGTGATATTGTAATCCAGAGCAAAGTTCAGTTCCAGAAACAAAAAGTCATGGCCCAGGAAGGACTGTTCATGCAGACAGAGTGTACTAGCCCCCCTGAAAAGCCTGGGACTTCACTGTGCCCTGCTGGGAAAAAATGAAGTTGCAGTGCCTTCGGTTACTCAGCTCAAGTTACTGCATAAAGCTGTAATCACAAAGGAGTCTTAATTTACAGTCCTCTGCTCACCTTCCACGGAGATGTTAGAGACACCTGTGCCTCTCATTCTGGTTCTTCACCTCATTTCCACCTGCTAAACTTCACGAGTCAGACTGAACCTAACTGTGAAACGTGGAGGTGATCAGATTGCTGTGCTCCATACAGCCTGGTGTCTCCAGAAAGGTGGCAAGAGCATATCAGAGAAGAGACTGTTGAGGTTCAAAACTGGTGGCAATACTTGATCTATAAAGACAGAACATTCAGCAGCAAATGTAAAACATGGATAAATGAGTTATATGTGCTGAGATTTACTGTGTTGTGATGCAGCACAACCCGATGGATAGAGCCACAGGAGACTCCATCTTCTTGTCCGAGCTCTGTTGCCAGACTACTGAGTGAATTTAGACAAATTGCTTTGTGTTTCAGTTCCATGTGCCCCTCATGTGAAACAGTGGTAACAATACTTATTTCCGTTGTTCCTAACTTGCTCTGAAGCCTAGTGATGGCAAGGGCTGGATACGCACTAGCAATGTTTGTTGTGTTGCATTTTATGTTCACGGAATTAAACAAGTCCCTCGCTACACCCTTGGACAGGGACGTTACTTTCTTGAATTGCCTGTGACGGCATTCCTTGCTTCTGGGATAAAAACTTGCATGCTGGGAGCTCAAGTCAGCTGTCACGTATAGACATTCACCCCTTGCAGTGCAATAGGGTGCTGCCCTGGGTCCTCCCTGCCCTTCTGAGAGGGCGTGAGCCTCCCACAGGTCCCCATCGGATCTGCCAGCCCTTCCCATCACACAGGTTTGCTTTCTCCCAGATCTTCCCCACACCACCCCCCCACCCCCCCACCCCCCAGTCACAGATGCATGAAATAGCTCCATGAAGTAGCTTTCCTTTTTGTAGAAATGCTTATCCTGATCCACTGTGTCCTGGTACACGTACACTGGAGTGTGAGATTTTCTGACCACTGTCCATCGAGCCTTTGCTTTCATACCCTCTGGCAAGCAGAAAGGTTAGAATGGGCACAACCCCTTCTGGTTCTTTCCATGACATAAAGCTGAACTTGCTGAGAGCGAAAGCTTTTATCTTTCGCATGTAATTATGATATCCAGCTCACCCATGCAGGGCAGATTAATTCACTTTGAACGTCTTTAATTAGATTTTCCGTTCTATATAGTGCTTTCTTTTTCTTTTATTTAAACATCCAACGTAGCTGAGCAAAATTTCCCCGGTTTAAAATATTGTGCTTACCTGAAGCTTCCTATCTCCTCCACGACTACATAACAGATGCCTAGTTTGGTGAATAAATTCCATCAGAACAGTAGTTACTCCTTCATCATTTCTTTTATAAGGCACAGGGTCCAGCATTCTGGAAATCTGCAACTTTTCATAAATGGGTGTTGCTAATGAATATCCTGAAGCACTGTCTTCTACTGTTCTGCAGCATCAGTTCCTGGGCACATGGCACTGGTGATACTGGTTGCATTCAGCAGGTGGGATTGTCTTCTGTTGGAATCAGTGGTGGCAGAAGAAGCATAACTGGTTGTGAGGTGGATCTCGGCACCTCAGCACATTTATGAAGGGACAGTTTAGTGCTGATATTTTCCAGCTGCCAATGGACTTGATGACCCTGCACGTTTCTTTCAAACCTGTGATCCTGTATTGGGTAGCAGAGAAGTAGTACAAAAGGAATGCCGTAAATGTGGAGTCTGTGCAGGACAAACCTGATTATGGTAGGAAATTAAGGAGTCCCAAAACGTTGCTCAGCTTCTATGGCAGGCGCTGACTTCTTCCAGGAGGAAAGGCAGGAGCCAGATGCCATTAGGGGATTGCTTTTAACTTTCATCCTGCACCTGGAGCTCTTATGTCTAATGCTAATGACAGTCTTAGGCAATAAAGATGACAGGCACAGAGAAGGGGCCCAAACATCTGGATCTCCTTTGCCAGACTCCAGCCGAGGAGTGTCGGTTACAGGTGCTCCTTGCCAAATATCCTCCATATGGGGTTGTGTTTCATGAGCAAACCACCGTGGGAATTGCAGGGGATCAGTTAACAGCTCAGCTCTCCTAAAGAGACAGGCACATCCAGGCATCTTTTTTCAGGCTGAGACAGTGCACAGCAATGATGAGATAGGTATTTTGGTTACAACCAGCCGGGATCCAAAACAGGAGCTTTTAAGTGGGACTTGTCTTTTGACTGCTGACTTTTTCTCCTGCTGCAACATACTCTTTAAGTGACTCCGAAGTTACCTTTGAAGGCCTGAATGTGTCTGAAAATCCAAATGGAAATATGTAAAACAAATCTGCCTGCCTAGTATTCTGTCTTCACTTCTACAACATCATTGAAAGAAATTAGAAGTTACTACTATGGAAGCTTTAAGGCTTCCTACTATCCAGAGGCAAACTTTCTGACAATTGATTGAGAACTACATGAAACTTTCCCCAAATATTCTCTGCTATTTTCCTACCCTGTTTAGGATCCATCACATTCTGACAATGCCACTTCGAATTAATGAGTCTGAGAAAACATTCATGTGAGGTGGTCAGTCAAGTTTCAAGCTTCTCCAACTAACAGGTTGTCTCAGAACAGATTACTAAAATAGGAGGTAGCCTCTGCTCACTCTACAAGCAAGAGAAATGCCTCATTCACAGGGAAGAAAAGATCATTATTATAATGACTTTTTAATTTGCAAGAAGGATGATTCACTCTTCAGGGGATTGAACACCCTTAACACCCTAATCTGTTAGGAAAAAAATATTGCTACAACCTAGTGCTTCAGTAATGTTTTTTCTATATACCCAGAATTGCTTTGCAGATCACAGCACCTATGTTTTATAAATCTGTATTTGAGCTGAACAAAGAAATAGCCTAAATTTCCGGTAGGAATCTTGCGTTTCCCTTGTGGAATCCTTCCTTTCATGTTATGATCACCTCCATGTATTTTTTTGCAATGTATCTTGAAATTTTGGGAATCTATTGAAGAACACCAAGAAGACAAGTTGTCTCTCCCATACCATCTGGCTTGCTTGGAAAAGTTCTCCTTAGACAGGAATAGACTTACATCTAATACGTCCTACAGTTCTTTCTCACTCTGGGATGCCAGAGAAGGGATGGGAAGATGACAGAAGCACTCCTACACCAGTACAGCAATCAGGAGCCACAGAGTTAAATCAACCTCTCATCCCAGGTTTGAAGTCACAACTGAGCTCATAAATCAGCTACAAAACTGTCATGAGACACCAGTGTGTGTCTAAAATTACACACAAAGTTACACAATCTCTTGCACTTCTGTGAACTGCAATGCCAGATTCTACTTTCACTGTGGATGAAAAATGTGCAAAAAGTCTGTGCTGCTGAACACACCATAGATTGGTGCACCAGGGTAGATTTCTCCATATGTCCAAAGATCAAAGATCCTGTGTCCAATTCCATGAGGAAGTACTGGTGGAAATTCAAAGGGAGCAGAGGCAGTGCCCTTGGAGCCCACACAGCCCAGCGCAGTGCAGACCTCTGGGGTGCCCTGGTGGGTCCAATGCTCAGTGGTGCGCTCCCCACCAAATCTTAACACAAAGTAGATATAAAACAAATGTTCCGTATAAAATTTCTGCTATGTTAAAATTGAACAAACTGAAAAATATGACAGAAAAGCCAGCAGACAGTGGAGTTAGCATAGCCAACTTACAGACATGTAGTTTGGCTGTACTGCTGGTGCCTTGTTTAGTTTTCAGAAGTTTCTCTCACCAACAGTAGTGCTTAAAGAAGTATTTTGGAAACGCAAAGACCAGGATTTCTACTGTCAAAAGCAGCCATTTTTATTGCGCTAATGCAATCCTCTTCTTGAAAAAAACAAAACAAACAAACAAAACACACACAAAACCCCCCCAAAAAACCACAACCAAACAAAAAAAACCCAAAACCAAAAAAAAAACTACAACCCCCCCCAAAACCCCAAGTAAACTCACAGATTTAAAGGCTTGTTTTGTTTTAAGGCTCCAGCTAGTGCCATCCCACCTATCCTCCTCCCCACTAATTTACTGCATTGCAGCTATAACCACCAGTCAAATAACAAAACATAATCCCATCCCAAGATGAGTTTATCAGTAGATAATCTCATCACATGACAGTTTCAGTGGAAAGTGGTGTTTCTTTGGATAGCTTCCAGGCAGGATAATATCACAAACACTCCCATGAAGATTTTGTCACTTCCTTATCCACACTGTAAGTGGTTACTAATTCCAGATAAATAATTTCTTTTCCAGTGTTATATTTCTTTCATTCTCGGTATCTTTTACCCTCTGCAGATGAAGTGTCTAGGGAAGCTTTCCAGAAGCCCCATGGATTTTTAGTTCTCTTACTTCTGGACAACTGGGAAAAACAGAAAATCACAGTACTTCATTCTCTTAATATTTATTTTTGTCAGATCACTTCATCATCCGTTACCACTATAAACCACTGTGCCTGGCAGTAGAGTCTCTTGCATCTGTGGTACACATTGAAGGGTAAAACAGCTACTCAAGAGAAAAGATTTCTTCCCAAGTGGGAGAAAAGTACAGGCTAAGATCATATAGTTTTGTGCCACAGAGAGGATTTCTTGTTTCATCCCACCCTCCCTTCCTGAACGGCACTTGGAGCTGGAAGCTGCAAGTGACTGTAAATGACACCAGAAAGTTTTTCATCAGATTAGAAAGAGAACAGCAAAAAAGTAAAATATTAGAACAGTTAAGGAGGATCAGCATGACAGCTTCAAATAATTATTTGTTTCTATAAAACTGCTGATCATTCCTGTAAACACTTTACATCTAAAGTGGTTTTTAAAACACTGTACCATGGAATAGATTTTCCAAAGTGTTCTGATTTGGGAGTTGGGGGGGTGTAATCTCTTTCAACCAGTAGACAAAAATGAATGCAACCTTTCAAACATTATTTTATATATAGTTGAATGAGAAATACGGTTGACCTCTTGTACAGCATTTTGCTTTAGTTCAGTAGCCTTCAGAGGGAAATGGGAAGGCAGCGTTACCTTCAGGATTTAATGTAATAGTGGAGAGTGGATAATGGAGCATTTCTAAAACCACTGGATGTACCTAGCTGAACACGAATGCCTGGGCTTCTCCTGGGAACCACTGGCCAAATTCATATTAGCATTATCTGGAATTGCGTGCCTACATACCAGGAGAAAATTCAACCTAAGTGTCACTAGGATGCAAAAAAATATTGGGTGTGGGTCTTTCATGGATGCTAGTGTAAATCTGATTACATGAATAAATCCAAAAATGCCTGATTATCTGCTCACACTGGTTTTAAATCCAGGCTAAATCTAAATGGGTCAGAAGTCAAATGAGAAACAACCCCAGAGAACGGATATAAAGGCAACGTGGCTTAGGCCAGGGTCAGACCTAATGCCAGGTGTGTTTGGCATCAGGCTGCACCTGATGAGATGCACATAGTGAGAGCCGAAAGTCATGATTTTGCTACAGAATAGTAAAAAATCACTTCTGTGTGTTTCTCCTAGGAGTGTTGCCACTACCCTTCCTGCATTGCAGGTTCCAGTCAGAGACACTGACGTCTGTAGAATTCCTCCTTGTTTAAATAATTAAAAAAAATAAAAAAATAAAAAACCTTGATGTAAAAAAAAAATCAGATCTGAACAGTAAAGCAGATTGTTTCCAGGTCCGGGCTCACAGCAGGTGCTGATTGCCTTTGCTCCCTTCCAGTCAGCTGTGATTTATGCAGCTCCCTGGGCTTTAACTTTGCCTTGATTTACCCTGTTTTAAAAGAGGGCAGAATCCAACCTTCAGTGGGATCCTACAGTGCAGTTGCTGCCTGTCAGCCTGGACAAGCACTATGGATGGGATGCGTGTCGTCTGGTCCGAGACTTGTGCAGGAGAGCACTCCGAGTTGTCCTGTGTAGTCTTATTTCTTCATTACTTGAAATTCTTAAGGTCAAAACTTCCAAAGATTTAATGGCCATCTTTTTTCTCCTTTTTAAAATCTCTTTCAAAAACCTCTAGTTTACCCCTACAAGGCAAGAGAATCAGAAAACATGAATAAGAGAATCTAGGGGAAAGCCATTTTGGAATGATTTTAAACACCTAGATGATCATAAACTCAGGGATACATACTGCTTTAAAAGAGAGGCAATTCCTTAACTGTGAAGAACATGCTCAACGTTGCATTTTTAAAACTCATCACAGAAATGATATAATCATTTAAATACACACTTATTTAATATGCTTAATTATGCATTTCGGGTTTTTTCTTTCAGGCCACATTTAAAGGTTGGATGGATATTATGTATGCAGCAGTGGATTCACGAGAGGTAAGTCACTACAAGGAAACTAATCATTTCCTTCCCCGTTGACCTTTGCAGCATTTGTGGTGTCTGACAACAAAAAAAAAAAATACATGCAGGTTACAAGTCCCTGTCTTTTTCTGGTTAAGAAAGTTGCAGACCTTGATTTTTTGCAGCTGCTACTAAGGCATCACAACCCTCAGCTTAAAACAAATGTAGCCCTCAGTTCTTGCACAACTGATTTATCTATTCATACTGCAAAACCCCCAACACAGAGAAGTACCTCCAAGGTGAGACTGTCTCCCAAAACCCTAAATTTTCCCCTCTGTTCCTTCCAGTCTCCCTGTTGACTGCCGTATTTTCTAAGGTTCTAACTTTTGATGATAGAACCTGTTTAAAAGTGGTGGGTTTAGATTACATTCCCCTTGTAACCCACATACTCAGCCCTCCCTATGTCTTCACCATGAGTAAGTTTGTTCCCTGCAACCGGCAGCTCCACTCGAGGAGGGTGGGGGAGCTCCTGGCAGGGAAAGGGGCTGCTCTGGCTTGAGATGTGCTGGAGATCTGGGTGCTGGTGACCTCCCAGGTCTCACCTGCCTCCTGTGCAGCTTCCTGGTTTCCTAAAAACAAAAAAAAAGGCATTTCCCTTGCTACTGCTGCATCACACGTGGTTTGTTTATTTTTTTATCAAAGGATCTGTTGTCTCCTTTCCCCCTTTTAGTAATATTAAAGGAAAAAGATCACACTTACTCTTAATTTTTGAGGTAGCTATCTGGTACTGCTGATTTGACAGGCTGAACTGAGTAACAGGGAGTCAAGCCCTAAACAGAGGAATAGGGGGTAGAAAAACCTCATGGTATCATAGGGGCAGGGAAGCACCTTTGCATAACATCGCTCATGACGTTGATTTATTCTTGTAGTACACGTACACATGTGTGTATCCTCCCTGCTGCTGAATGAAACTCATGGGTTACACATGAGAAAATACAGCGTTTAGGGAAATGTGAGCTTCTGGCAGTTCGGTTAGATACCTGGAGCTGCTGGGGCAAATCTCAGCATTTTTGCCAAATGTGGTTCATGTGATTTGAGATTACTGGACTGCATTGCTCAGTTCTTCAGCAAGAGATCTTATTCATTTCCACCCTCCATAAAAGAAAAATCGTACTTCTAAATGCAGTGTTTTTCAGTAGCTTTTAGCTATACTGTGATCATACTTCTGTTTTTTGTAAGTACCATTAGCTCATATGAGATTAGGGGTAATCAGAAAATTGATTCTTTTCCCCTTCTGGGATCAGACTGAGAACATTTTAATGGATTTATTCTGAAGTTGCACTTTCTGGAGCAGTGTGATGGCTGTGACAGTGTTGTGAAATGCAGCCGAATTGACCGTGGCATTGCAGATGCCAGTAGTAAACTTCAAACAGAGACCGAGGAGCGCTGACTCTGCTAGTGGGAGTTACGCTATTTTTTCTGTTTCATAATCTTTAGTGCCAATGAACAGTTTTCTTTGAACTGCATGAGTATTTTGATGTGTGCAGAGATGCTGTCATTTTCACATTTTCCCTTTTCCCTTTGCAGTGTGAGGAGCAGCCTGAATGGGAATGTAATTTATACATGTACCTGTACTTCGTGATTTTCATCATCTTCGGGTCTTTCTTCACATTGAACCTTTTCATTGGTGTCATCATTGACAATTTCAACCAACAAAAGAAGAAGATAAGTAGTGCACACGCTACACATCCACTTGGGATTGCTACAGAGACCGGGGCAAGGCACAGATTTCCAAGTCTCGAGATTAGCATTGACAGAAGAGGCACAGAAACCACCTTGCAGGACTTTTCCAGAAGCACAGTTGTAGCAGCCCCTGATGTCCCCATAGGATGAGCATCCTGAAAATACAGGCTGGGGGATTGCATTCCCCACAGAAATCAGGGAAGCAGCTCCATGCAGACGGGATCCCTGGCAGAGACTGCCACAGGGGCACAGAGCACCCTGGTGTCCCCCAACACAAACACCGCTGTCCCTCAGAGCAGCCCAGCGTGTTCCCCTCAGCCCATCGCCTGTCTGCCCCAGGGTGCAGCCAGGGTCAGGGAGGAGCAGCCTGGCTTGAGAGCTCTGTTTCTCACTGCTTTGTAGGCTTTAAACAACAGGCTGAGGTTCTTGTGTTTTCCTTTCTCACCTTCCTCAAGTGCAGGCAGAATCTGAGTCTTACTCCTCCTTGGCTGACTGCACTGCTCTGTGCCTCATGCCCATTGCCTCCACGCTGTAGGCAGCTCCTAGTGCTGCATCCCATAATGCCCCTATTAACTTTAGTAGGCAACTCAGCCCCACGCAGCCGCTCATCACTCCCGCCATGTCAGGATGGGGGAGAGAGTGAGAAAAGTAAAAGTGAGACAGCTCCTGTATTGGGATAAAGACAGTTTAACAGCTAAAGCAAAAACCACATGTGCGAGCAAAGCAGAGCAAGGAATTCATTCATCACTTCCCACTGCAAGCAGGTGCTCAGCCACCCCCAGGACAGCCAGGCTCCAGCACCAGTAATGGGGACTGGGGAAGACAAATGCCATCACTCCAAACATCCCCCCTCTTCCTTCTTCTTCCCCATCTTTATGTGCTGAGCATGACGTGGTACGGTATGGAATGTCCCCTTGGTCAGTGGGGGGCAGCTGTCCCGGCCGTGTCCCCTCCCAGCTCCTTGTGCCCCCCAGCCAGCACTGGTGGGGTGGGGTGAGGAGCAGAAAAGCCCTCGGCTCTGTGTGAGGCTGCTGGGCAATAACGAAAACATCCCTCTGTTATCAACGCTGTTTCCAGCACAAATCCAAAACATAACCCCATACCAGCTACTACAAAGAAAATTGACTCCATCCCAGGCAAGGAAGGATACCTTCTTAGATATTTTGGTGAAAGCTACATGAAAAGGGAAATAAGAAAATAGAAGAGAATGCAGCCCTGAACTTTGGATGAGGGCAGTGGAGCTCTTTTCATCAAAAATAATGTCTTTGTTCTCACCCTATACTTAGGTGGCCAAGACATCTTTATGACAGAAGAACAGAAAAAGTATTATAATGCAATGAAAAAGCTGGGATCTAAGAAACCTCAAAAGCCAATCCCAAGGCCACTGGTAAGAATGGCATAATTCGGTTCAACTTTGTGTAATAGCTGAATATGTATTTAATAGATTAAATGCAATTCAACTTCCCAGTGTAGGAGCGGTGATCACTGCCAGATGAAAGCCACTTAGTATTTACATGTTTAGATTTTGGACAGTATTTGCAAGTCCAGTCTCCTGTGCTACAAAATTCCCACTGTTCTGAATTATTGACTGGAATTGCAATTTCCATATGCCCATGGCCGCATGCCTGCATTGAATGAATTCATGGCACCAGTCCAGGGTGTTTCTTCAGTAGTTTCAAGATGCATTAGGAGTAAATGGGTTTGAAAACCCTATCATACAACCATTGGTCATCATCTTTAAGCTTATGAAGTTCCGATCAGAAGTAGTATATTGTCTATTTTCCTCTGCTTTCTGATCAATCAGGAGACAATGATGTCATCATTTTGACATGGTTCAAATTCCCTAACTAAACATTTTCCTCCCCTCCAGAACAAATATCAAGGTTTTATTTTTGATGTCGTCTCAAAACAAGCCTTTGATGTCTCCATCATGATCCTCATCTGCCTTAACATGGTTACCATGATGGTGGAAACGGATGACCAAAGTCAAGAAAAAGTGAACATCCTCCATAAAATTAACATGCTTTTTGTTGCCATCTTCACTGGGGAGTGCATCATCAAAATGCTGGCGCTGCGACACTACTACTTCACCAACGGCTGGAACATATTTGACTTTGTCGTCGTGATTCTGTCTATCGTAGGTAGGTGAACCTGCATTTTCACCCAAACTCCAAAGTTTAAAAGTCAGACATAAAATTAATTAGACAAAGTTAAAGGCTCTGTGCAATAATATACACTTTCAGTTCAGAGAACTGGATCTTAAGCATATTTTTTTAGTATGCAATTACTGCCTAACAATAACTTGTGTAATCAGCAAAATTATGAGATTTATCATAACACAGTTTGGTTTCAACGTACGCTTAATGGTTCATAGTGATAAAACATCATTCAGAACTGGCACTGTACACTTAACCCTGGTTCTGCATAACAGCCAAAGACAGAGAAGTAAAAAAGCCACAGGAAAAGGACACGTGCATTGTTGTTGTTGTGCTATTTACTTTCTATTAAAACAGTATGAAATAGTCCTTCAGGGCAGGTTTGGGCAGGTGCCGTGAGTCTGTCTGTTCTCAGCCCTGTTGTTACTAGAGCTCCACACCCTCATATGTCCAAGGGAAGAAACAGAAAGACACCATTTTATTGTTAATTTGTGTCTTTTGCTGCTCTGCAGCCCCAACCAGAGATCGTAAGTTAGGTGCTACAGAAGTACAGGTCAAAAGTGAATTTGAAATCCTGCCAAAAGAGTTTTCATTTATGTTGGAAATAAAGTAGTAACTGGAAGATGATCAACTGATCCAGAGAGCAGAAGGAACTCAGAAATTCAGCTCTTCAAAAAAAGTTTCCATTTTGAAGGAGGGAATAGGTGAATGAAAAGGTGTCATGTTAAGAACACAGAGCCATCTTCTCACTGACTGATGCTCCTGTTGCTCTGAACCCTCTCTGGTGGACCAGAGAACCTGCAAGATCCCAGTGCAGGAGATCTCTGGTGCCCGCAGAGCAGCCTGTGCTTTGGGGACTTTGGACCGCCTGGATTTCACAGATTTGGGTCACCCATGGAACATCACTGCCATGCAGCTGCCATGAGAACCTTGGTGCTGGGTGCTCTGGATATGCCCACTACAGCCAGTTAACCAGACCTGTCACATTGGCCGCAGTGCTGCCGCGTGATCAGCCAGGTTGTTTGGTGTCAGAGGACTTGGGCCATGCCAGTGAGACCTGTCCCAGGCTGGGCTGGGAGATGTGAGCTCAGCGCAGCTCAGTGCAGCCAGGGATTGCTGTCATTAAACAATCCACCAAGCTGCTCTGTTTCTGCAGGAAGAGTTCAGCTACAGGGATGCAAGCTCTTTTCCTTGCAAGTACAATCTTGGCCCTTAGTTCCCGCCCAGCCCATCAGGCAAATGGGAAAAATTAATAAGCAACCAATCAACCAAGCAGCTTTCCAGTAGAAACCTGCGCTGTTGTGGTGCTGGCTCAGAAAAACGAGCCCAGCACACCAGCTCTTCAGTGCTGACTTGCTAACACTTCACAGACAGAAATACTGTCATATCAGAAAAATTCTGACCAGCCGCACTCAGGATAAATCACTCAGGTGGGTCATGTCTGAAAGCTGCAGATATCTATGTCCTGTCTGAGTTGATCCTGGTTTCTCATTCCCAGTAGACAAGCTTTCCCTTAATAAAACTGTCACTACCGCTGACATCTTTGCTCACAGCCTCAAGAAAGTTTGCATAGATTAAATGGGCATGAAAACACTAATGACAATGCCATTCCCTTTATCATGGTTCTTCCAGTCCAGAGAATTTTTCATTGATTTTGTCCATAATCCTACTGATTGCTTTAAAGAGGAGCCTGGCATTATTTCCCATGTACTAACTCACTGCGTGTCTCTTTTCTCTCCAAGGCACCGTACTTTCTGACATCATCCAGAAATATTTCTTCTCTCCCACACTCTTCAGAGTCATTCGCTTGGCTCGGATTGGCCGGATCCTAAGACTCATCCGGGGAGCCAAAGGAATTCGAACTCTCCTGTTTGCCTTAATGATGTCCCTACCTGCTCTGTTCAACATTGGCCTCTTGCTTTTTCTGGTCATGTTCATTTATGCCATTTTTGGCATGGCTAACTTTGCCTATGTGAAGAAGGAGCATGGGATTGATGACATGTTCAACTTCCAAACCTTTGCTAACAGCATGCTCTGTCTCTTCCAAATCACCACGTCAGCTGGCTGGGATGGTCTTCTCAACCCTATTTTAAACACCGGACCACCATATTGTGACCCAAACCTTCCAAATGCAAATGGTTCAAAGGGAGACTGCGGAAGCCCTGCCGTAGGGATTTTATTCTTTGTTACTTATATCATTATATCATTTCTCATTGTTGTAAACATGTATATAGCGATTATTTTAGAGAACTTCAGTGTAGCCACTGAGGAAAGTACAGAGCCTCTAAGTGAGGATGATTTTGATATGTTCTATGAAATCTGGGAGAAGTTTGACCCTGAAGCCACTCAGTTTATTGAGTATTCTGCACTTTCAGACTTTGCAGACGCGCTGTCAGAACCTTTGCGCATAGCGAAACCAAACAAAATCAAACTCATAGCAATGGACCTGCCCATGGTCAGTGGAGACAGGATCCACTGCTTGGATATTTTGTTTGCTTTTACCAAAAGGGTGCTAGGAGAATCCGGAGAGATGGATGCCCTTAAAATACAGATGGAAGAAAAGTTCATGGCAGCGAATCCGTCTAAGATCTCTTACGAACCGATTACAACAACTCTCAGGCGGAAACAAGAAGAGGTCTCTGCTATCGTCATCCAGCGAGCCTACAGGAGACATTTGTTTCGGCGCTCCATGAAGCAGGCATCTTACTTGTATCGGCACAGAACTTTTGACGGCAGCATCCTCGAGGACGATGCACCCGAGAAGGAGGGTCTTATTGCGTTCATGATGAACGAAAACTATGGCAGGCCAATAGACAAATCAGAAACTCTGTCCTCCACATCTTTCCCTCCATCCTACGACAGCGTCACCAGAGGTACGAGTGATAATCTCCAGCTGAAGATGACGGACTCGAGCAAAAGCGATGAGGCTATAGATTGTCTCCTCTCACCAGACAAGGATAAAGAATCAATTGTTTAAATGTTTGCTTAGAATGCTTTAAAATTTTGTTTACAGAATGTAATGCTGTAACTACACAATGATTGAAGCAGCCTTCTTATTAAAAATTAGTTGCAAAAGAAACAGTGGAGTTTTTACCCTTAACTACAGGAGTCTAATAAGTCATATAACCTTTGACCCTGCTCTTTTTGACTTGGCTCAATATTTATATTTATATATGCACAGGAAGGATCTTTGCAGGGTCATAGCTGTTATATCAATGGTGTGAATAAGAATATGCTAGACTGTAAAACAGTAAACACAGTGTATATCTATCCACAGATAAAGCCTGGCTGTATACATTCATTTAAGGTCTTACTCATATTAGTGTGTTTACTTATGGCGATGTATGACCTTGCATTCTAAAAAGAAAAAAAAAAATCACAGCTGCTGTAGCAAAATGTAACACTTACTGTATATGTTGTGAATGGTCTTTCATAAATTTATTATATTTGATATTTTTTTACTTAAAAAAAAAAAAAGTCTCTTTTTCCATGGAGATTAATGATCCTTACACTCTTCATGATGAACTCTGAGTCAAGGTAATAGGAACTTGCGGGATCCCCATCGCTTGAAGAGGAAAGTTGTTGCAAAGTAAACTATCAAATTAGCAGCATTTTAACTGTCTATTACACTAAGCCCTCCCTCTTGGGACTTGCAACTGCTCATCAGCAGAAACACAAAAACCTAGAGAAGGAAATAATGTCAAAATCATGAGAGAAACGGCTTGTTCTATCCTTCAGGAAACTAGACAGTAATGGATTCTGTTTGTAAAACTGTTAATAAAAGCACTAATTTTTTAGTATGTTTCAAGAATCTGCTTTGAATACCACAATCAAACTCGCCATAGAAGTAGCGCATCACGTTTGTGTGTAGTGCTCCAAAGCAAAGTTTCTGTTAAGGTAGTGGGATAGGTGATGTTTTCCCCAGGAACACTGAGCTAAGCAGCCTTATTGGAAACTCTGTGCATCAGTATTACTCCAAAAATACTACTACTACTACTACTACTACTAATAATAATAATAATAATAAAAACAACACCAATTGGACTATGCAGAAGGGCTGCGACAGTCTGCTCAGGAAGGTGGGAGGAGAATTTCCTCTGGATCTGTATATAAATTTTGAGGTTTTGAATCCTTTCTACTCAATGTCCATCTTTCATTGTCTCAGATGGTACAATTAGATTACTGGGGAAGGACAAGAAGTACAGGAACCGATAAAAAGAATCTACTAGAAAATAGATATATCCTCATTCCTGTAGGCAAAGTAATATTTATGGTTGATGTGTCCATCAGCTTCAGGCCAAAGAAATGACAACAGGGTGAAAGGTAGATGTGTGGCTGTAGAAAAGTATTAGAGGTTTTATGTCCTAACATAGATTCATATTTATTATTAAACTTTCAGCCTCCATAGAATGTGAGAAAGTATTTATGGAATATAGAGACAAGTCCATCATTACAGACTTTCTTTTTCACCTTCAGACTGATTGTACTTGGGTTTGGTTGGACTTCATGGAAAATCTTGAGATTTCTGTAATGAGCCATTGCACTTTAAGGAAGAGTAATTGTGCTTTTCACCTTGGAGAAGCAAAGATATCAAGAATGTATTTAAGGTGTATTGTCATTGACATTTAGTTACATCCCAGGTTGTAAAGGAGTCAAAATCCACACGGAGTTGGCAACAAGAATTAAAGCGACATGTTACAGTCAAGTTTATCTATGGCCATTGTTATCTGTCCCCTAACGAAGTCAGAATATGTAAACACAACATGTCAAAAGGATGCCGATGTATCTGTGTAAATATGGGCTAATATATTCTCTCCATTCATTGAGAGGTGTCTCAGGCATTCACTTGAGAGTGGTCTATCGGATAATTCAGAGGATTTGCCATCAGGATTCCTGGGGTCTATTCCTGATTCTTACTACATGATTTTTAGGCAAATAATTTAACCTATCTGTGCCTCAGTTTACCCATCTGTAAAATGGGGGTAATAATACTTACCTACCTCACAGGGGTGTTGTAAGACTTTCTGGTTGCAAAGTGCTATAAGGGAACGAACCGTACTATATAAGTATTATTATAATCATGCTCTCTTGCCCTTTTAACCCCATGTCTATGGTGTACAACTTAGGGCTGTTCCTCTGGGCATTTTGTTGCCTTTAAATCTTGTATGTAATTAGATTCTAACTTAAGGGAACTACTCTTTGTTCCTTACAGTGAAAACACTCTTTATTCTTTCCTCCCTCCCCACCCCTAACCCCTCTCAACAAACAAAATTACTCAAGGCTTCTCAAATTAGAGAAACTTTATACAGATTCCCTGTCTATTTACGCTGTAATGTTATTCTGACTGTACATATCACCCAGAAAGAGTATGTGATTTTTATATTTATATGCATATATATATACACACACATACGTATATCTATACATATATATGTATCTTGTGAGTTTATAGAGTGGCTGACACTCAGAGGACACGACTTACTGATTCAAATGTTTTCTTCTCAATGGGATTTATTGATCATTAGCAACAAGCTGCTGCCTATAATGAAACTGTTTAATTAGAAAATAGTACATTCATTACTTGCTGAACGAGCATTTATTGGCTGACAACTGGTAAAATTATTTTCCTTTCAAAGCTTTAGAATAAAAAAAGAGGGGGAAATACTAAGAAAAAGGAGCATTTCTTATGTGATTTTTTCACATACAATATGAACTGTTCAAAACCCAAGGAAAAAGCCAGCCAGCGCTCAGCAGTGCAGTGTTGGTGATGCTGTTTTAAAATATTTTGATTATTTTCAACTTATATTAGAAAATATTCAACAAGAGTCAGGCCCAGTAATGGTCGGGATGTAATGGGACAATTAGCTGGTCACTGATAATATCAGAGAAGAGCTTTTCCTCTGGTCATTTCACCCTTGCATCGAACATTTCATTGTCATTGCTGTGACACCCTACAGTACTGATGCAATTACAAACAGTTCTGGTTTCTACCCAAAACCTGTAAAAAAAAAAATCATAATGCAAAAAAAAAAAAAAAAACCAAACTGAAAGAGGGTCTTAACTATAGATGTTTACAGTGCAACTTTCTAAAACTGAATTGTAAATTACTTTCAAGACCTTTGTAACTCGAAGGTTGGGTTTCTATTGGGTTTTCTATTGTTTTGTGGCACATTTCTTTAGAACTGAAGAGAGAACGGTGTCTTTGTATAGTATGCAGGGCTCCCTTCGAAAACGTCCGATAACCTCAGCTGCAGATCTTTATTACTGGAGACGCTGATCCGAATCTAGCAATGACACAACCTCCCAGTGCAGTGATTTAAAGACACTAACTCAGTAGTTGGCCCACACTGTCTATAAGCATGGTGAGTGCTACCATTTTTTTCTGTTGATTTGTTCGATAAAGGCTACCACATGAATCACTCAAGCTGCAAAAAGAGCAAGGAAAATATCAGCCAATATCATAGGACATATTAAGCTGTTTGTACCTGGAAAAATTCAAGTTTATTATGTTTCTTTATTAAATAAATAAGGATAACAAATATTTTCTGTGCCTTTGTTTAAATTTTATTTTATTTTATTTTATCAACATATATGTTATTTCTCTGAGACTTTTTCAGCACATTTGTTTGGGAAATGCAGGGTGACTTTTGTTAGAAGGCTTGTCAGTGGAAACTCCTCCAGTTCAGCGTGCGTTGTAAGGCTAACTACAGGGCATTAAAGGCTTGAGCCAAAGCTTGTTGAAATCAATGGAGAATTTCTGGGTAGTTCAGATGAATTTGAAGCAGACCTGAAAAATTCTCTTCAAGCAGAGTAATTTATAGTGTGAGCCCATCATTGATATTTTAACCCATTCTGCCCGGAAGGATTAGCTAGAAGAAGAAGGGTTTTACTGGAAATACGGGATCCTACCTTGAGATTAAAAAATAAATATATAAAACGAATATTTGCTTAATGGTAATATGGATGTCTTTCCAGCTGAATTATATTAATTTGCATTTTGGTTATTATTATATTAGCTATATGTTAAAATCCATACTAAACAAAGAGTACTACCCTTCCCAACGCATGTATGCCTTGATCCTGGGAGGAGCTTCAGAAGGGTCGGGGACAACCTTTAGCTGTTATCAGCATTGATAGAATCAGCCTTATCTTTACCCTGGCTAGCACTGATTTGGTTACCCTATTTCAGTGCTCTGATTTCTATTTAAATGTGGGAGGTTCCTAATCATACTAAAACAGGAAAAAAAAAAAAAAAAGAAAAAAAAAAAGAGAGCTGGTTTAAACTGCCATGAAAAGTCCACTCAGTCCTTTGAATTAGTTTAATAAAATCAGTTTATAATAATGTTTTACATTAACCTGGGGCAGTCTGACTTGTGGAAAATACTTTTTTTTTTTTAATAAGGATTTGCTCAAATGTATCATATAATAATATGACTTCTGAGTAATCGTGTATGTAGAATAAATCCATCTGAAAAGTTTTCAGCAAGATATTTTTGGTTGGAAGGAGCAGTTTGCTGAGATGAGAACTCTGTGGAGCCTTGTCTGGTTAAGGGAATTCCTGGTTAGAATTTGTGGTCGAAATTCCCATGGGAAGGAAATTCAGGGTCATAATCCTTGCTATAAAAATTTCCATGCCTAGATTTTTACCAGAATGACCTAACTCCTATACGTGTGTTCCCATCACTGTGCTAGGGGCTGCTTTGGGTTGCAGGACTCGCTTCATTTTCATGCAGAACTTGGGGGAGTTTCTGAAGGCTTTCAGATTTTCCGTTTCTCATGATGAAATTTTAAAAAACTTTTGCCAATGGGATTTCTTGTTTTCCAGCCCTAGCAAGGAACCTAGAGGACTAGCTCCTCAGTAAATCCAAATTTGTGTATGTTGTTTGGGGTTTTTTTAGTCCATGAAATTATATTGATTTTGCAAAGCCACAAATCTATTAAATCAAGCCGATGCGAAATCAGCGAGATCAGTCATGGCCTGCAATTTCCACATTCACCTTGAGATCTTTTTTTAGTGGTTTCAGTTCATTCTTTTGATGCAAGTGGTCTTACTAAATAACCAGGACCACTTTGGAAACTAGTCTGGGTTAAGGCAGACAGTTACAGCAGCACAGGCAAACCAAGGCAGTTTTCTTAGGAAAAGCCACACATTAGCAGCTTGCTTTACAGAGGATTTTTGCAATCATCAAAAGATGATGTAGGAAGAGGAGAAATAAAAAATAAATGCTTTGCAGTGTGAAGCCTCCGCCGGGCTCTAGTATCAAAGGACACCCATGTAGAATGACAGTGCTGTGTTTCTGACAACAGCAATGCATTTTTCTGCTGCTGGGGTGCTGAGACAAGAGCAGAACAGGCTTTAAAAAGAGAGAAAACAGACAGGACCACAGGAAAAAAAAGAAAAAGAAAAAAAGAAAAAAAAAAAAAAAAGAACAAAACAAAATCGACCCCAAATGCCTGGAAAACGGCTGCTTCTTCATGTCAATTCTCCCAGCCAGCTGTGAAAGACTGGCTGCGCCGTGTGAAGAACAAACATGGAAATCCTTCTGAGTGTTTACATATTGCAAAGAAATAGCAGCCGTGTCAAAGGGAAAGCATGTGAAAGCAAATAGTCCGAGGGGAATAGCTATTGGCAGCAAGTGAAAAAATGCTTCGGAGTCAAACGTCACTGATAACCCCACGAGGGCTGGAGGTGTTGGGCTGCAGTGCGGGTATGGGTTTGTCAGCACCTCCGCCAGAGCTATTTTAGCCAGCTGACAAACAGAGCTTTGAGCAGCTCCTGGCCCACATACTTTTGCCACGGCAAAGTTTCTGAGACCGCTGCTGCAGTTGCTGTCCCTGGAGTCTCGTTGCTTTATGCTGGGTAGCGAGTCCCTGCCAGACCAGGGCATCAGCGGGTCCGTTTTTCCTCTAGAGAATAACTACATGGAACACTGCACAGTCCCAGAAACCACCATCCAGTGCTCAAACATCATTGGAGTGGCTTGAAAAGTGAGATTTTAATTCAAAAGGAACATCTCTTGATTTGGTGTATTTTTTGGTTGTTTTGTTTTTTAATTATTTTATTTTTATTTCCCAAAAATGTCAAGGGTATGTCCTGGCCATATTCTCAAGCAATCTGCTTTTCTAAAAACTCTATTAGGAAAAAACCAAACCTGGGGCTTTAAGAGAAAAACACCAAAGACTGAGACAGTTATGATAAAAGCATGCAAAGTGGTCCTAAAATGAGTTAAAATGCTGTAATCTGTTAAAAGGTGACTTGAACTATATACCTGTACTTTAAAACATCTGTGTTTTCTGTGAAACCCCAGTTACTCTAAAGCCAAAGGGAATTTAGCAATTGCCCTGCAGGGAGCCAGGTTTCCAACCCTTTTTTTCCATATACACTGTCCCAGTTGCTCACATTTGTCTTAGTTTTTAATCTTCCCAAACCTGCAAACCAAGCACAGATAAAATAATTTTCATCTTTAGCTCAGGGACAAGCTGTGCAGGTGATAAAAGATTTCTACAGAGCATACAAACCTGGAGTCACTGAAGTTTTTACTTTTTTGAGGACCAGCTAAGTTCTACTAGGAAGAAACCCAGAGCATGGTTTGTCTTCGTGATGTCCGAGAAGGAGAAAAACTCACTGCATCACACAGGATTGTGTTTTTAGAATCTACTCGTGCAATTGCAGCCCAGGCATAATGAAAAGTGGACCCAAAGCTCAAAGCTGTCTCGCTTAGAGACAAAAACCACATTACAGCTGCAGATCTGTTCACCCCCTTCCTTCACAAGATCCGCAGAACTGCTGCAGGAGCACAGGTACTACTCCAAACCCGCCCCAAGTGGACATGGAAATACTGCAGGCTGAGCTAAAGAGCTTCAGGTTAAGCAAAGCTTGCATTCCTGCTTTGGAGCAGACACCACAAGAAACCCTACACACACCCGTCAGCTCTGCACCTTTATAGCACACAGGATGATGCTCCCCATCCTGTAGCTGTTTCCCAGTTTGCACCTGAGTGGGGCAAGGTCTGAAGGGAGGGATAAATCCCCGGGGCACGCCTAGGGCTGCTCTCCTTCCCAGGCTGGTGCAAAGGGCTGCCTTTTCTCACAACAGAGCATGGCAGTGGTTGAACAGTACCCCTGTCAGTTCTGAAATGCATTTTTTTGATCTCGAAGGAATTTAATATTCTCTTTTTTTTACTGAGCTGGAGACTGCAGACCACAACTTGCAGTCACAGACATGTTTAACTTTACAGAGGAATGGACATTACTTACACCTGTCCTTGCCTTACCCCACAGGCCAAGCAAGGTGGAGAAAGAGCTAGGCAGCTTTAAACAAGCTCCTTTCTCTTACTATGGGACTGAAGGGATGGTCTGGGGCTTAGCTGGGTTTGTTGTGGGGTCTGGAATTGGTGTGAAGTTTGTTAGAAGGACTTTGAGGGAAGTAGAAGAGAAAGAGGTAGGTCCTCCTGAGCCTGTGACAACGTCAGGGGCTGTGGTTTGAAGGTGGGGTGCTCTTGAGGTTGCAGGAGGAGGTCTGTAGCTGTGTGAAGTGCTTCAGCAGTGCTGTGCTGAGGTGCTGCAGATCTGCAGGGTCTTCTCCAAAGCCTGTGGTTGAAATGGGGTGAAGATAGCTGTTACCCTTGAACAGCAGCAAAAGAGAGCCCATAACCCAGAAGGGTAAGACTGATGGTGATACCAGCCCTCAAAGGAGGGCAGGAGCCTGTGAGGGCTCACAGCATCCATTGCCCCTGTCTGTGTCTGTCCCCCTGGTCTGTTTCAGTCTGCTTTGATTTGGGGGGGGGTGGGGGGTGGGGAGTCTCAAAGATAAGTCAATTCCTATGAATTCTGCAAAAATAAGCAGTTGGCGAGATATCCACTCTAAGGCTTCAGCAAGCAGGAAAGGTTGTAAAAAGAGCTCAGGTCATAAGGAAAGATAAAACATGCCCATAGAGAGAGCAGATCTTATAAATGCCTCAATTTGTAGGGGGAACAATTAATTTACACTTGCTTAACCACCAGGGACCATCAATTCCATGGCATGAAACACAGGAAATCTGATGTTCTGGTGCCTTGAGATTTGTTTGGCTTGCCTTCACTATCAAACGGGAAGATGCTTGAGACAGAAGCTATTGTACTTTGTGTTTTCCACAAGGAGCTGGGAGGATGGCTGTGCACCTTAGAAGTAAGATCAGCCCTGTACCTCTCTCTCTTGCCGACAGTGCTTCTCATCAAAAGTTTAAGGAGTTAAGAAAATATGGGGAGAAGTAAGGTGGAGGGTAGGAGTGTAGAAGCACCTTGATTTGCTTTGGTACAAGCAGCTGTTGAGCAGCGCAGTGGGTGGGTGAGGGGGTAAGCTCAGCGGTGGTGACACAGGCACAAATCGCTTGCAACGGGCGACACTCATCTCTCTCAATAGCATCAGCAGTGATGCGGACTTGCAAGCAGCTCAGGGTGGCGTGCAGTGCCACGACGGATGCCTCTGTGTGTGCACAGCACAGATAACTGGTTATCTGCATGGCTGGTGCTCCAGCGTTCGTGTATCCTCATAGAAATATTGCAGGATTTAGCTGGGCAGGCTCTCCAGCCTGGGGGGTTCAGGGCACAAAAGGCTGCCCTGCCTGTCCTCTCCAGGCAGCAGGGAGGTGCTGAGGGCAGCGGTCTGGATGCGCTCCTGCCCCTGGGGCTCCAGCAGTCAGGTTCACCTCCCACAAAGTGTATCACAAAGCACTGTGATACAGTAAGCCAAAAGAGACGATTTGGTAGGCTAGAAAATATGTCCACTGAAAATAAGATCCTTTTTCATTATTTTCTTGTTAAAACTCAGGGTTGTGTTGGGGAACTTGGATTCGAGTCCTATTTATCCTCATTGTCAGAGGAATCCCTCTGAAACAAACCTTGCAATATACAACCCCAGCCCTTCTGGGGTGGCTGGCAGTTACCAGCCAAGCTGTTTCTCTCTCTTCCAAATAACAGGGCACACAGCACAGCTGGATGTTGGGGTAGGATAAGAAAGAAAAAACACAGTTAAAATGCTCTGATTTAAAGCCTAAGTTTCTTGCCATTCAAGCCATGGTGAAATTTCTTTAGCTGGGAGCATGTGCCTGGCAAAAAAGCAACTCCTTGCACCAGCATTTGCAATAGAGCCATGCTAAGTGGGTGATGCCGCTTGATCCGCTGACAAGACAACAGAGGCTGGCAGAAAAACCACCTGGCTTCTCACGGAGGGAGGCTTGCTGGGTTGCAGGGAGGTCTTCTACATTTTGCTGCAAGCTTTTAGTGGTTAACCAGAAAGGGAAACACTCAGCTGGGTGAAGTTGGGTCTCTGAGCCTGACAATTGGGCAGCCTTAGTGCAGCCAAGGATCTGTTGTCCCTGGTGAAAACAGGAGTGCATGGGGGTCAGTCAGGTGTGGCCACCAAGAATAAAGCCCCAGTCTGTCACCCCGTTGTTGACCCATGTTCTCGCACCATTTCGCATATGGCATGCATAGGCTGGGGACCATAATCCACAAAGGCTGCAGAGCTTATTTTTGGGTAGGATCTCAAGGATTTAACAGCTTCAGCAGCCAGAGCATGAACCTGCTGCTCAGCAGCTGCGATCTTCTCACACCTCAGCCTCCCTGGGAAGGGTGGGAAGATCAGGCTGAAGATTAGCTGGCCTTCACATTCTTGGAGTGTTTGGCATAGAAACACTCCTGGACACTGACAGGGGGAAGGTGAAGAGCTACCCAGGCTCCAGAAGGTGGTAAACGTGGCCCATGTCCAAATCTAACAGGGGTAGTAGGGCTGTTGCTTTATAAGGTTGTATGTGACATGGGGAGCGGGGGGTGACTTGCTGGCTTCCACCTCTCAAGTCAGTTCAATGTCACAATGCGTATTGGGAAGGGTGGACCAAGCACACCCCTTGATGCTCCAAGCAGGCCATCCTCCTTAGGTTCCTCTGAAGGGAATTTACTCCACATGCTCAGAACTGGTGGGGGGGATTTTCAGTAAAACCATGTTAGCACCTCTGTGCAGGCAACTGGGATGTGTCTTCCTTAGCAAGCTGTCCTGGAGCAAACTCCAAGTATAGTTAAAGGGAGCTTCCCAGAGTAAGGAAAGAGATACAACATGATCCTGTAGGAGTCTCTTTATCTGATCATGTTTGCAATTAGCAATCAGAGCTTTTGTAATCCTCTCCCTTCTTGATGTAGGTAGCTGATGGTTGCAAGGATCATGGTTCTAGTCTCAGAGCTGTGTCCATATCCCTGAAGCCTGAAGCTTAAGGTCCTTACCCAGCTCTAATTTGAGAGCTTTGACTCTCACACCAGCTGACTGCATGGATTAAATGCGCGTAAATACCTTCATAGCGACTGGCAAAACATACTCATGACGCTATCCTAAATTGGGACGCTCGCTCTCCAAGGGTGTCAGTTTGATGTTATCACCTTTTCAGCAAATAAATCCCTTTATTGAAGGAGGGAGACTTCATGCTCTCCAGTCAGGCCCACAAACAGCTTTTTTACCCTCAAAGTCTGCTTTCTACTCTGCTTTGCCATCGCTAAAGCTGGTTTTCTAAGCACTGGGTGCAAAGATGCTGTTATTAATGCTTTGATATCATCTCTATTTCAGCTGTTTGCTATGAGTCACTCTGATGTTTGCACCTTGGTGCTCTGTGTTATTGGTCTATGAAAGAGTCAGGATGAGAGTTTCCACTCCAAACACTCATCTCTCTCCCAAGCTAATGGGGTCAGACAGGTCTGCCTGCAAGGCACAGATTTTCTTAAGGGCATCATGTCACTGCCAAAAGCTATGAGGAGGTGGTCCTTTCAATACGAATCAAGTGTCCCTTGACTTACAGCACTCGCTGTTCAACCGGGCACAAGGCAGTGCCTCACATCCAGCATGAGACATGCTTCATTCCCCCACCCTTCCAAAATGGTTGAGATCCCCTACACTGATTCCAAGCGCTAGTTTTCTACTGATTTCCCTGTTTGTAAAGATATACATTAACTTCTGACTAATTTTTTTTTTTTTTCACTTCTGCTGTAGGATTTAGGTAAGCCCAATGAAAGCATGTTCTTTGTTAATCTCAGACATCAGTAGCTTTGGAGCAGTGAGCCAGGTGGACCTGTTTACCCACATGGACCATGTCTTGGGCTGTGTTTCCAACTCGTACAGGTTACACCCATACTGGTAACCAAAACCAGTCACAGGTCATTGTTCCTGCCTAGAGGATAAATAGGAAGGCAGGACAAAACTCTGATCTCCCTGAGCCTGGTCTTACCTTCCAACCTGCTTAGCTGGAGCAGTCCTTAGCCAGCCTAAACCCTGAAAAAACAGTCTGGGAGATGCAGGTTGACCTAGAGCAGAACAGTCCCAGGGATTCTTCACTGTTCATCTATCAGCGATGCTGCTAGACCAGCCTCCACCAAAGCTTCGAGAGCTTCCAAGAGGGGAAGTGGCTGTTGGGAAAATAAATGTAGGCAGAGCAGGCATCTGGTGAGGAGAGGCAACCACTGAGAACTGGGAAGGAGTGTGATGGTACAGGGGAATTAAATATGGGTGGCATGGGATGACCTGGGGACACCACCAAGCTGCTACCGCTATCAGAAAGCACACAGGGAGCAAGTGAAGGCAGTGCTCAGAGCAGTTTGGTAGTCCAGATGATAGTGTGACAGCACTGAGGTCTGCGCCTGGCCGTGTCTCATCTAGTGGTATGGGAATAATTGCTTTGACAAAGGGCTCGCACATCTGGGGAGCAACCCGGGAAGTTCCCCAGACAGCCTGCTCCTCCATCTGTTCAGTCCTGATGAGGAACTTGACTAATTTGTCAAGTCACCAAAAAGTGTGGTATATACCGGTTTGAGTTTTCCTTGGTAGGCTCCTAGGGATTGAGGACTTTGGGGAATGGTTGTCTGATTACTTTTTTATTATTATTATTATTTTCACAAGTCTAACCAATCTCATCATATTGTGAAAAATAAAACCAGAAAAGCAAAGCTCTGTCTGCATGTGTGTGTATACACGGCTGCAAGAGGAATTTGTGAGTGATTTACCTGGAGAGGACTCCATGTCTCCATTCTGGGTTTCTGAGGATATTTCCCTGAGCCAAAACATGCTTTTCATTTCTAAAGGATGGAGAAGGTAGGCTATTTTATACTCTAAAAATGAGTGCAATGTTAACTAAGCCAAAACCATAAAAGAGCTCAATTACACTTGCATTACAAAGAGACCACAAAATGTAATATTGGTGAAGTTCAAATGTCTTGCTGGCATGCAAGAAGATGACCACAAAGAATGCAAAGCACAATCTGGCTACTGCTGTTGCCACTCCTGGGGAGAAAACCTGCTGGGCTAGAAACCTGCCCCGAGCAGCCAGTGACCCAAGATGCAAGTGCAGTTTGCGCTTATTTGTTGCCTGCTGTTTGCTAAATGCCTTTTTTTGTTTATAGGGGATCGCGGAGGGAGGCAGGAGGCTTCCTATGCTAGAAACAACTCATCTCGCTAGTGACGGCAACATCATCACAGGACCCAGGGCCAGAGTGAGACAAATGATCTGACTCAGCAGTAAATCAGCTTTCCTCCTCTCCCCGCGTGCAGCCTGACTGCTGCTGATCTGTAAAGGGTGCTCTGGGCATCTCTCGTAACAGCAGCTGTCCCTCTGTTCAGAGCAAAGAGGCATCTAAGAAATCTTGGTATGTCTCCTGCCACACTCAGCAGGAAAACTCAAACTGCACTGCAGGCTAAAAGCAATCTTGCAGCAGGGCCAAAAGGTTCAAGACCTAGTCGTCCTTGTCATCGCACATTAAAAATGGGTAATCATTCAGCTGTGCACAAGCAAAGCCTTTTATGTAGAGCTAATGTAATCTTCTGCCACAAATCAGCATGTGAAGCAGTGGGCAAGCTCCAGGAGTTAGCTTTCTGCTGACACTCAGAGTCTCTATAAAGATTGCATGCTCAGCATGCTCTGAGAAAGGGAAATAAGGATTCCCCTTTTCTTTGCAAGATGCTTTCCAAAGAGCCCCGGCAACTGACATCCTCCAGCCACAGGGCAGAGGCAGTCTGCCCTGAATTGCTTATGGCTGGTGTTCAAGTCTTGGTGGGCCACAGGATGCTTCACGGGAGGCCACGTAGCAGTCTGGGGGTATCAGCCATGCTGATGTGCTCTCCAGAAACACCGTAGCTCCTCTCTCCCTCCCCCAGGCTCTCAGCATGGAGGTCTCCAGCTCATCACTGGTTAATAATGATTCTCTGCCAGGACTTTCCATGACTTCCAAGGAAAGAAGTGCAGCCAGCAGATGTTTTTCTTTCAATAGTTGAACAAAGTCCCTAATTCAAATCTTTTGGTCAACTTTATATTAAACATTGTGACTGAACCAAAACTACTTGTATATTTATTAAGGGCAGCTTTGGCTGAAGTTGTCATACTGAACTATCATGCTCAAATATTTGGACTCCACGGTTTTCTCTCTGAATACACTGTTCCCTTATCTGCCTTTTGCTTCATTAAGATTCAGCCTAAAAGAATTTCAAGCCTTGGTCAAGCTTGGGCATCCAGCTCACGTAAGATGTCCCTGGCACTACTGTCAGTGCTACGAACCAAAGAATCTAATTCCTCTCTAGTAGCACTCCAGCCCGAAGCTGTACCATGTCATGGAGGTGAAAGTCTCCATTGCCCATTAGGGCTTTTGTAGCACCTGAGAGCATCCCTCCACTGTCAGAGCAGCAGCGAGCTGTGAGCTGCCGCAGCATAGCGCTGCCCAGACGGGGTGGCAGAGGCAGACGAGCTGCCCCAGCTCTGCCCAGACCCAGCCTGCTCCTCTGCAAACGCGTTGCTGGACACCGTATGTCAAGGCCAGCCCTGGCCATGAATAAAGACAGCCTTTGTCCTCCGTGGCTGGTGCTGTAAAGAACCAAGGTCATCTGAAATCTCTTCAAATGCCTGTAGATATTCTTTATATGCCATTAACAACTGAACTGTGTCCAACTTCATGCAAATTTGAAAAAGGGAATGAAGAAGTAGCCTGCTGTGAAGCAGCAACTGAAAACTGTCACCTGAAGCCTGCTTGATCTACCATGACATTTTTTGGCCCTTCTGCCACATTTGCTTTCCTCAGAACAGGTCCAGAAAATCACCACAGTCCTAGAGGATTGTGGTGGTGGTGGTGATGTTAATAATCTCTTCTGTAGCCTCCTTCTAGCTGCACAGTGAAATATTGCCTCTTTGGGTATTGCTGGGTCTGTGGGGCTGTCAGAGCCTGTGCAGTCACAATGACTTGCAATCCCATCTCTGGTTGCTTTCCAAATGAAGCACAGGAGCTGGGGTACCAACACGTGGCATGGGCTGCCCAGTGCCAGCGTTGCTGTCCACACGTGGCATCACGGAGCTGCCCCCCTTCTGCTACAATTAGGTTCATGAAAGGATCACTGCTCTTCCTCCTGTGGTTCAATGCTTCTAACACTCTTGCGTAAGTAACTGACTGAACCATTTGGAGTCAGATTCAGCTGACAGTGCTGCTCTCAAACAGTGAAGATGTGGTCATTTGTTCTTGCAGTCCCTATGAACAAATAAACTCAGTAAGACCATCCTGCTCCACACTTGCACCTCTCACTTCATGAACTGAAACCCTGAAGTACAGTCTGCCCATGTGTTTCTGGTGGGTTAGAAAATATTTACATTGCGACAGCCATTGCTGAAATGTGGTCACTTCTGGGAAGAGAAGCAGCTGCTGTTTACGAAGGGATGGGAGGCTTTGTGGTTTGGACGGTGGCTGGAGCCCAAGATTTTATTCTGGTAACACCAGTGCTGGGAGCTGCATCATGTAGACATGCCTTTGCAAGACGAGCATGACATAGCTCGAGTGCTGGTGGCAATGTAACCACAGACAGAAGCACAGAGTGCATCAGCTACTGATTCAGTCGTTGTCTTGGGTAAATTATGCAGCCCATTCTGACCTCTGTGCTGTTTTAACTAAATTGCTGCGGGCCAGCAGGCTTGAAACGAGTTCAGGTGGCGCTGGTCCCTAGCCCTAGAAGATCCTGAAGTGCAACCACAGGGTTACGTTGTAGATTAACCCTCAGAGGAATCTGTCTGCTTTCTCTGCTCTTTGTGAAATGGGTGGATGGAGTGTGTGTGCACAGAGGTGGTGGAAGGGCAAAAAAAGGACTCGTTAAAGTGTTAATTAGAAGTTAACACATGTGTCTGCAGCCCAGCAAGGTCCAATCCTCCTTTGGTTGAGGCTCCAACACATCTGACTGGTAACTGTTCCGGCCTGTAAATGGAGAGATGGGTACTCAGCTGAGGCTAGAAGGTAGGAAGAACCTCCTGGTAGACCTTCCCAAGGGACGTCATGAGCAAATTTAAGGCACTTGCATACCTTTCAGATCTTCTTTTGCTTTTATTTTCAGAAATAGCCCTTCTCAGTGGGAATTCAGGAAATGAATGAGGTGACCTGGGAGTTCTCCCACAGATCTGTCTGGACAGATGGGATGTCCCACGGTGTAAGCCACGGCAATGTACACTCCCCCCACCATCTCCCTGCTTGACTGAGATGCAGGTGGCGACCGCAAAAGTCTTGTTTTGCCAGAAAACAGCAGAAGAGGTGAAGCTGGAAGTTGCCAAATGGGGATAAGTAGGAGGTGGCCTGTTGATTATTTTATGCCATGAGGAAAAGGCTCCAGCTGGATGCTGTCCCTAGTAGAGCTTAGTTTTTTTCTGTAAAGGTAGCATAAGGGCATCAGTAGTGGGACATATCTCAAACCAGACAATACCGGCCGTACTAGAAATACTTGCTCATTTAGTCTTATGCCTGAATGAGTTTTACTCGGTAACCAAACCGGATAGGATTTTTTAATGGGATCTAGACGTTAGGCAGCCTTTAAGCACTAACAAGGAGCGGTTTGAATCCACTTGCTACAGCTCTTCCTCGCCCATCACTTTAATGCTGTGTAGCAGCCCAGGGTTTTGGAGGGACGTGCTGGGAGGCAGACGACTGCGATGGCTGTGTCTGTCAGAAGGCAGGACACTGCGTTTGCAGCCCGTCGGGGAGAGCAGGGAGTGGCATTGACCAGTCATAGAAAGTCTGTCAAGGGTGGGGATGGGAGCAGTGCTGCTGTGAACAGCAGCTGGAGATTTGGCTTCTGCTTCCCTCCTGCCTCCTACCTGCCTGGAAAAAGCCTGTGCCACCAAAAGGTGAAGCGTGAGATTTTTTGAAGCAGAGTCAGAGCAGATTGGGGATTGTTAAGATAGCCTTTCGATACCCAAGTGTGAAAGCCTATCTCGGAGCTATACCCAGCACACTGTGATAAGGGCCTGTTCCATTTTCGTGGTGGCATTATGCTGCACATGCCACAGCACCAAGTCACGGCACTGAAAAAGGTAATGAGACACTCGATACACCAAACATGTGGTGAATCACAAAGGAACATGAAGAAATATTCAATCAGATACTCAACCACAGGAACACACTAACCATCCTGGACACAGTATATCATCTTCCTCCAGACGAGACACCCATGCCTGACAACTGTTACAGTCCATCAGTTGTAGCCCATAGTGCACCTCCAGCCATACATGGGGCGAGCAGGAGAGTATTTGCTGAATTTATTGCTTTTAATTTGCTGTTGCTTTGGAAGGCTGCCGGCTCGCAGCAAAGTGCCAGGTCCCATTGCAACCTCCGCTCTGGTCCCCGTCTCCATCCCAGCTGCACGGGATCACAGGGAAGAGCAACCGAGTGAGAGGCTGGAGACCGGCTGCCTCGCTGCAATCCCCTGCCTGACAGGGGTGGCTGCATTTGTCAGAAAGCTTCCATTACTTGTGCATGCCAGCTATAATCTCCCAGCCCGGACACGGCAGCATCTGCTCCGGAGCCAGTATTATATAACCACAACTGGCCTGCACAGGGCACGTGAAACCCGTGGGCAGGGGAGAGCCACCGACTCCACCTCAGAGCTTGTCTTTTGTAAGAACCTGTGACTCTGCAAACCTACCTGGGTGGGTTTTTCCCCCTGGTGAAATCTGGGGGCTGTGTCCCTTGCAAGTATTATAAATGCACATGTATCCATAGGTAGCTTGAACTGTGTACACATGCATATATCCACTAGCTGCTTGAACTACTGATCTTAAATTCCCAGTCCTGGACTACATGAACTTATGAAGAGTTTAAAAAAAAACCAAGAACAACAACAACAAAAAACACTTAGAAATGGTAACAGTGGGATTACACGCAAGAGAAACTCAAATGTGTCAGATTTGTTGAGAACTAGAAATATGTGCCTTTTTTTAGAGTGAGGGGTGACTGGCAAATAGTGCTAATCTGAGACAGCCTGAAGCAGATAGCAGGATTATAAAGCAGCTCGTTTAGGAGTACAGAATTAATTTTCAGGCACTCCTTTACAAAAAGCTCAGGGACTCCTGCTTGCCCGACAGAAGCTCTCTGAAAGCAGCGTGAGGAATGCAGGGAGGGACCCATTATGCACAATTGCAAATCTCCGAGTAGAACATCATTAACTGTACTCAAGTGACAGCCAGGATTAATTTGGCTGAAACCAAACAGTACTGAAACATGTAAGACTAAATTCAAGGATGCCTCAGAAACTGCTAGGATAATCTGTTGCAACAGCAGATTTAGACACGAGAAGCCAAAAGGTCCAGACGGACTTCCCTGCTGCTCCACAGAACTAATGCATTGGGGTTTATTGGTTTTAAGTGATTCTGTATGTGCTTGTGCACAGCACACGTGCACAGATACACACACACGCCCCCTCTCCTTTTGTCCCTGGGGTGGTGGAACACCCTATTAATTCACAACCATGGTCAGCCACCCAGCCTTACAGATCCTCCTGCTCCTCCTGTACTGGGGTGGGGGAGGAGATTGGGGGTGGGCTGCCAAATGACTTTTTGAACAAGCATGAGCAAAATCTCAGGAGAGCGCATACCATCTCTCTCCAGGATGCTGCAACACTGAGACTGCAAAGACAGGCAGCTTTACACAGCCTACCTTCACAGGAATGGGCAGCGTGCAGAAGAAAAGGCCAACCTACCTGAAAATACACAGGTCATGGCACAGAAAAAGAGGAGTGGGGGCAGAAAAGCACCTTTATTTTGCTTTCAATCCACCAGGCTGGCTCTTGGAGGGCCCCATCAGCACCCTCTGGTGACCTGAGCTGTCCCAAACAGCCAGCGGTTATGGAGAAGAAGGGGCTGGGCTCTGCAGGGCTTTTGCCATTACTGCAATAAATAATTCAAAACTCTGACAGTTCCCAGGGGGAGCTTGAGGTCATGGAAAAGTGATGGGGGAGGAGAAGAAAGAAATGCATGGCGAGGCTCCTAGGAGATGGGTGAAGGTTACCTCTCTGCGCAGTCATCCTGTACCAGGGCTGGCTCTAAATGCAGAAGCAGTTGCTCAAGCAGGCTACAGTGATGTGGGCAGAAGAGACGTTAGTAGCTGCTGCCTGCCCCAGTTTCTGCCTGCAAGGATGTGGTAAGGGGTTAGCGGTGCTACACCCTCCTGCAGGGGCAATTTAGTTGCTTCTTTAAAGGCTCCTCAGGCATCAGGCACGGTGTCCTCCTACCACGAGCAACACCTGCTGAACACAAAACAAGCATCATCTAGAAATTTAGTCTTTCTGTTGTCTCATGACCAACCATGATGCAGCTTGTCTTCTGCATCTTGCTACCTCTGAGCTACTGAGTGCAACGCGCCCGGTGCATGGGCTCCAGCGCGTGGGAAATCCCAGACCGCAGCGTGTCTCCCTGGTGATACCGGTTCCAGCACTCACATCAGGTCTCCTCTGCTTCCCGCGCTGCCTAAGGAATATTAGATCAGATTCCCAGTCTCTAGCCTCTACTTTGCAAGCATTTAAAAGCATGGACTGCAAGTATCTGAAAGATTGCCTGGAGCTCTTAGAATAAAGTCTATGGTTTATAACTTTGATTTCTGTAGTGAAAGTCAGTAATGTGCCATAAAATCATAGGATAATTTAGTCTGGGAAGGACCTCCGGAGGTCCAATGCCCTGCTCAAAGCAGGGTTTGCTTCAAGTGTTTGATGTTAAATCAGGTTGTTTAGAGCCGTATCTATTCATGTTGTGAATATCAGCAGGGACAGGCATGGTACAGGCTTTCTGAGTCCCTGTTCCAGGCTGCATCACTCTTTTGGGGATTTTTACCCCTTGTATCTAATTTCCTTTGCCACAAATTGTGCCATTGACTCTTACTGTTTCACTGCGATCCTTGAATAAAAATATGGCTCTATTTTCTCATTGATCCTATGTCAGGCAGATGAAAACAGCAGTGTGGTCCTTTCTTAGTCTTTTCTTCCTTCCAGGCTGAGGAAAATATATTTTGTCCCCTTCTTCTCACACACTGTGCCCTCCAGCACCCTCACCATCAAGTTGGCCCTTCAGTGGACAAGCTCCAGTTTGTCATATCTCCCTTGAATTGGGAAGCTGAAAAATGGGCACAGCAATCCAGATACGGCCTTATGAGGCTCAAGAGAAGGAAAACATTACATCCCTGGGCATGCTGGCTGCGCTTGTGTTCATACAGCCCAAAATGCGGTAGACCTTCACTGTTGCGAGGGACCCTTGCATACTCTTGGTCAACTCATTACCCACCAGGACCCTTCTTGTAAAGCTCCTCCTGGTGGGTCAGTCACGACACTGATGCACTTGACTAGTCTTGTGCACACAGTCTTATCCATATATGCCTGCATAGGCATGTAGACAAAACTGTTCTCCCTTGTGCTTATCTTCAAATACAGACCAGTACACGCACCAGGAGTATGATACAGAGAGGCTTGCATGGCCCCATTGGAGTTGGTCCACATTTGGTGGAGCTCATTGACCTCTTGATGTCCACTAGAAGGCATCCTATTGGGAGCCCTGTACCCTGTAGAGGAATTGTAGAGGAATGAAGGCAGGTTAATTAACATTGGTAATACACAGCTGTGGGCTGGCTTCAGGGGCCGTGGGTTGGCTGACGTGGATAAGGTGCAGCTGTGGCTGGTTCCTGCTGAGTAGTTAAATAGCTCTAAGGGGGATAGAAGGGGAGCCCTGGATGAAGAGAGATGTGGAAGAAGCAGAGTAAGAGCATCCCAGATATAGCTGAGACAAGGAGCAAAGTAAGGGGACCCAGATAAGGAGAGTCTGGCTGGGAGAGGAGCCTGGAGAAGGAAGTAATCTGGACACAGCAGAGGCAAGAAGCAGGGTGGACTGGCCTGAAGAGGAAGGAGAAACAGCATGGACAGTAGATGAACTTTTGAAACTTTGGGGGGGCTTGGTGGCTGTGCTGGTGCAAAGTGTGGGAACTATTTGGGATGGGGTAGTAAAAGCCTTGCTGCAGCCAGTTGGTTTTGGTAGTGCTGTGACAGTACCCAAGACATGTAAAGTCAATCTGAGGGTCAGGCCACTTGAGGAAATGCACTGGCTGTTCCCTCTGAGACGAGACAAAAAACTTTAGAGTTCAAATAACAGTTTACCCATTTTTATATTGTCATTACCTGTCCTCATCAGTAGCTCTTGATGCACCCATGAGCTAGGCTGATCAGCTCACAAAGCTGTGCAGAAGGACTGGTTCAGGGGTTATAGCTAGGGTGGTTATAACTTTAGGGCACTCAGAGAGTGGGTCTGAAACAACATGGGTGCTTTGCCCTCCGAGCTTGGCTGTCTATGGAGGAGAGGCTTTCACTGAGCTGAGGAAAGGTCTTTGGTCCCAATTAATACAGGGTCGACTATTGTCTGAGGAACTCTGATCATCTTTTTGAGTATGAATTACCTTGCATCTGCAAAGGGATGGAATCTGCCACCACCAGATTAGCTGTGGGAGGTTCATGTGTGAGTCAACACTGGGTCAGCACTGCAGTGTTTGGAGTACTTCAGCAGAAACGCTTCCTAGAAAAATGTAGTCTCTCTGGATACGTATCCTCCTTTTTTCTGATGGGGAATCTAAAAAAAAAAAGTTTCAAAAGGGGATTCTGTTTTCAGAGGAAGGAGGAACTTTTTAAAATGAAACAAGAAAATTTCCCAACACCAGATAAATTGCAAGACAAAGACTGTGATGTTGGCACTGCTCTCCTCATTCATGAAGGGTAAAGTTAAAACCTGCTTCTAAGTCCTAGCATTGGGAACATGACTCATTAGAACTGGGAATTTTATTCAGAAGCTGAAAAATCCCACTGAAACTCCCTGTTCTTTTAAAATAGTATTTCTCCTGAAATAGCAAACTTTTTGTTCCAAATTCTCCATTTAGGGTTATCTGGAAGCTAACAAGACTTCTGATTTCGTGCAGGTGGAACAATGCAAGTAGAGATATAAATGCAGAAACCTGAACACACAGTGCTTAGGTCAGCAGCCTACTTCTGCAGCTGGGGGTGGAGACTATTATTATTTTGTGTGTGCCATTATTTTAGTTCATACTGCCCTACCACCTTTCTCACCTGTTTAACCTAGTTTCCAATTGCTTTTCTAGATGGAGTGATACATATACAGTTCCAGAACAAAACCAAGAGCAAGCTCTACACAGTTTTATTTACATGTCCCTTCTGATTGTGGAGCTGACTATTTGGCCACCTGCATTGCTTGACCTACAAGACAGATCTACCAGCCTTGCTGCTGGTACAAACTTGCTTTTTCCATCCATGGAGTGTTTCAGCGCTCACTTGACCTGCCTGGGAGGTGGGTTGCCCAGTTGCCAGCATGAGGGTTTTGGAGGATGGCAGACCTCCTAACCAGATGCATCATGATGCTACAGAGCCTGGCAGATTTCTCTGTGTGTAGTGCAAGGTAACCTGCAAAGGTAGGGTGATCTTAAGACTCGTGACCTAGAGCCTGTCTCAACGAAGGCAATTTTCTTCTAAGCTGTGAGTGTGAATCGGGAAGAAGACAAGAAATGAAAATATTGCCCATTGGTTTTGGGGGAAGAGGACAAAATAAAGCTCTGCTAGAGGCAAAGTGCTGGGCCTGAAGCTGGCTTCCTGTCCAGAGCTGAGTGATTTCCTACTTAAAAGCTGATTAATCCAAATGCTTTTCAATTTAGAAGGCAGAGATCAATCAATAATTATCCCATTTAATCCCAACATAAATCCTTTAATTTTTTTTTAATTAAAAGCAGCCAAGCACCACTGGCTGGGATACACCAAATTGCATTAAAGTCCCAGGGGAGAGGCACAGGCAGCAAATTGTGCATGTGATTTTCTTCTTTCACTGCTGCATTTAATGGCTGTTCTCTCTGCCTCCTGGTAGAAAATGATGAGCTTGGGATGTGTCTGGCAATGAGCAGGCAAATTAGACTTCTCTTCCAAGTGTGCAATGACTCAGAAATCAGACAAGTGACCTCTTTCTGCAAAGAAAACCAGTAAGGGGGAGCTTCACCAACACCTTCTCTGCAACAGGGATAAGAGATGTTGGCCATGGTAGGATACATGAAGTTCAAATTTCCCAGCTCTGAGCAAGATTTTAGTACCTCCTAAATCTGGTTCTTCGTTTGAGAATTTCAAGGGAACCTAATATTATGGTGCATCCTATTACCTGCCTGCTTAGAGCAGAAGTCTCTGTTCCTGGCTAACAATTACCACAGTGTAATTGTGGGTCTAATCAATTGAGTAATGTAAACAGTAAAAATGTCGCAAGAGCTGTGTCTCAGCTGTCATCAAATATACAGCCACCATGCTGGTAAACACTGTAGGACAGCCACGGGGTGTATGGTGAACGCCTTTGTTTGCAGGTCCACTTTGGTGGTTGAATTATGAACGCTGCTTGCAGCCAATTCTCGGAAACATCCAAGTTCTACCCCTGTTGGCCTAAGTAATTAAGCTGAAGTCACACCCTTCTTCTTTGATGCCAAGGAGGTCTTCATTAAATTTTATATAAACATGCTCCTGCTACAACTTTAATGGCAAAGTTAACTAAAAATGCCAGTAATTAAATCAAGCTGGTTTTCCCATGGCAATGAGTCAGTGGTAGGACACAACTATGGAATGGGTCAGACGCTCATGAGGTTGGATGAGCCTTTCTACAAACAAAAGCCTGTGCCTAACCCACCTCCTCGACATGAACACCATCAGAATTTTAAAAATGCAGGTGTTGGCTGAAAATAGTGATGTTGCCCTTCACATAGCAAGATGTTGAGGTATCCCTGAGGCACTGTGCTGGAGGGGAAGCCTTTCCCGTTTGTTTCTTCTCAGCAGATGCATCTGGTAGGAACAGCATCCCAGTGTGACTAACTGTAAGCCAAAAATGAAGAGTAAGGATCATAGAAGCAAATACAGCCAAAAACATGAGACATTCCCCTTGGCGCGTAGAGCAGCTTTCAATGTAATGTAGCTACAATTTTCTCTTACCCTAATATGACAGCCTTTTAAAGACTTCTTCGGACTTCAAAAGTCTGTTTATATTGAGCTAAAAAAAGGGCTTTGCAGCACTGTCCAGTTACGCTAATGTCTTCATTGGCAACCACAGAACAAGGGACCCTTATCTAAATGCCTCCTTTTTGCTGGTTCCAGTGCTCTGTTTTTGAAGTGTGTTTAATTTAGATGTCTCTGTAAAAACAAGCCTTCCTTCATTTCTTGGAGTTTGAGGGTTTATTTTCTGCCAGCTCTTCTTGGAAAGGCTTTGAATAAAACAAAATTTAATTATCCATAGAAAAGAAAAAAAAAAAAAAACCCAACCACCATTATTTTCTGTGTTTGAAATGATTGAGGCTTTTCAGAAAGTAACTTGTCAAATAGACGTCACACCTGGTGAAAGTGAAAGCTGTGGCAGAGTCATACCATGCAAGCATCCCCTAAAGTGTGAAGTTCGACCTAAGAAGTACCCTGGCAATATTTTGGGTTACTGCAGAGGCTACAGCATCTTTGAATCATGCATCACAGAGCATTGCTCCATGAGCTATTAGGAGTGTCCTGAAGATCAGCTGAAGATCGAATCCATTAATCTGAACGTTATGTGCTGGCCTGGCCCTCATCTGTCTCTGCTGACAAACACGATACTACTTAACACAGCAAGTCACCTGATGGGGTGGCTCAGGGATGAGGGTGTTTCAGCAGTGCTCGGTAGCATGACCTGAAAAGAGTGCCCATTCTGACATATCCACATCTATCAGCTCCCTGAAGGGAAAATATGTTTAATAAGAAGAATCCAAAACTTTACGATCATGTCTAAGGTAGTCACTGACATGCAGAAATGGAGACCTGGATGTTAAAGGAGAGGCTGGGAATTGCAGTGTTGGTGTTTTAGTCACTTCTGAAACTGCAGACGATGTCTGGGAACAGTAGAAGGTATCATAAGACCTACCATGATCAACATCCACATCTACCTTCCCTGGACTGGGTCTGGGCATGGCTGGGCACTCCCTGATCAGCCCACCTCCCCGGATCAGTCCTTTGCCTCACAAAACCCTCTCTTAAAGCTGCCAGAAGCTCAAGAAAACAGGACAAAGCAGCAAGCGTAGTGTTTGCAGTTGTTCTTCCCAAGCTGGCCATGTGCAGAGCCTCTACGGCTCCTGCATTTGAGTCTGATGTTGAAGGTGGGAATGGGAGACGCCCCCCGGGTTCTGGCCAAGCAGCAGCCTGTGTCTCTCCCACCGGTTCCTCCTCAGATCACTAATGCCCCGGGATTAACGATTCTGCTGACTCACTGCATGGCCGGGAATGTCTCTGGGATCGGCTGCAGCTGCTGCTATCATGCTGGAGAGACTGTAAACTCATTAGCCATTATCAGTGTGGTAGCGCTCATCCACGCAGAGCTGCTCCCACAGCACCGGCATCGGGTTTTCTCAAGTGTGTTTTGAGGACACAAAATGTGGGGTTTGGGTACCTGCTGCTGGGGAAAAAGCAAGGTGAAGGGTGCACGCCCCATCCGAGCAGAAGACTCAGAAGGTTTGAGGTGGCCAACAGCTCCTTGCTGAACTTGGGATTGACTCCACTGCAGCTCTTCCTCATGTACATGTGAATGTGAGCCTTATCACAGACAGCTCTGCGATACCTCGGGAGCACAGCTGTCGACATCTGACCCTTGGACTCCTGAGAGGAGGGGGGATCTGCAGGCACATAGTGGAGATAATGTTTGAGGGCTTGGTGTGACTTGGTGCTCCCTGGGGATCCTGCGGAAGAAGGATTATTTTTTTATTTTTTTTTCCTGCGCAGGAGCAATCCTGCAGAGAAGATGTGCTATAACGTCCTATCAGCTGGAATTCCCTGTTGAAGTTCGCCAAAGAGCAAGCGAGGCCAAATTTCAGTCCTTTTATACCAATGCATGTTAATTACAGCAGAAACGGGTTTTGGCACGCAACCAGTTCAAGCAATAAATCTGCAGCACTAGGGAAACTCATCTCTGCTCTGGCTGGAGTCCACATCTTCAAACAAGGGTCACTTGAGTTGATGCAAGAAGGACAGCCCTCCCCGGAGGAGAGGGGGGCCTCCCTGCACAGCAAGAGACCTACAGGTCTGTCCTCCGGAGTGAGGTGGCAGCAGGGTGTTGGCAATATCTGCATGCTGTGGAAGTGGTGCAAGCTACTGCTCCAGTGCCACCAGTGCTCTGGGAAGTTCCTCTGGGGCCTGTCAGAGGAACGCCTACCGAATAAATGTCTATTATCCATGCTGGCTGGCAGCCAGGGAGCTGGGTCACGCTGCTGCACACCACCACTGACAGCTTCTCCCTACCCCTCTGGCCTGGCAGATCAGGAATAACTGGGAAGGGCTACCACCCGGCACATGCCGTAATTACAATAAAGCCCTGTCAGAGACACCGTTTAACAGGGTATGCCCAAACGCAGTTTAAGAAAGGTCTGCAATGTGTTTTTTTTCTTATTTGGAAAATACTCTGGTGATATTGGGAAAGCTGTTTCAGGGGAGATGCTGTGTGATGCTGATTTACACCCTGGCACAGGTATAAACCATAGCTCAGGCAGCTTGCAATGCATGTTTTTCACTTATCCCCTAGCAAGAAGCCCATGCCTATGGCTTCCAAGTGAGTCCCTTCTCCATGTATGTTATCCATAAATGCTTTTTCCTGCCATTTATCTGGTAAGTTATGCGCATGTTCTTATAAGGATAGAAAGCAACCTGCCTGTTTCACAAACACTAGTATCCCTAGGATGTATCACAATGTGAGGAGGCAGCCTTGAGTTACCTTTGGCCTGGCACTTCCAGCATCTTTGAATTTTTTAGTATCTGTTTCATTAATTAAAGAAATCTTTTCTACTCTGTATGTGACCTGCTCTGCAAGGACATCAGTAGGATACACTGCTGGTGAATAACGATGTGAATGAGTTACAGTTCCACTGCTTCTAACTCTGCACCCCTTATATTGCAACTGCTTGACATTTAACTTGTGTTGAGCTGAATGAACATCCCTATCACCTGAACAGTAAATTCCCATTCTGATTTTGTCTCTTACCCCAGCATGGATTGTAAATTTCAGAAATGGACTTTAAAAGAAAATCATCATTTTTCTTGCTGTTAGGATCATGCCTGCCTTCCGGTGATACTCAGTGGCTGACAGCACGGCTGCATAGGAAATGAAGGCAGGAGCTGACATATTGCAGGAAATGGTCTTATTCCTTCGTAAACCTCACATTTTTCTATTACTTGAGACAAACGTGAGGAAGTGGAGTTCAGGGCAAAACAGTATTTCTAGGTCTGTGTTGAAGTACAGGGATTATGTTCTTCTAGTATATACTTGGTACCTAGCTAGTGAAATCCCTCTCATTTCTCCTCCCTTAATAAAATTTGACGAAGTCCTTCAGGTTGCTTCTCCCAAGGCTCTGCCAATTTTTTATGTAAAGGGCTCGGATTCATGGGTAGAAACCCAGGGGAATATCCTGCATTTGGATTTCCACACATGCAGCTGAGGGCAGAGCTTATTCCAGGGATCATCTCCATTCTAGCCAAAAGTCAGCTGCAGTGAGAGTGTTTCAGGACACAGACCTGACCCCACATGCTCCACCAGCCTTGATAAAGCCAATGCCTTCTGTGAGATGTGGATGTGGGGTCTGTCCTTGGTGTGACCTATCACCAGGCCCCCCAAGGATGGGCTCAGTCCAGAGAGGACTTTTGGATGCTAGGGCTACATGCACCTAATTGAAGAGCCATTAGCAATAGGGTTGTGGAAAGTTTTTCACAGTGACATATTGCTCAGCTGACAGGACAAGCAGCTTCCAGACAGGGTCTTGCCTCTCCTAACCCTTCCTCATACTTGGTGCAGAATTTGCCTTCTGTAGCAGATTTGGTGCGGAGAACAGACTTTTCTTTTTCTCCAATGTTATCCCTGGGATAGACTTGACACAAGTTTCTCTGTGGAAGATATTGTGCTTCAGGCTGACCCAAATACAGGCAAATAAGGTGAATGTCTTTGCACAAGAAAACCGTTGATCAATGACTTTCCTTCTGCAAAGGCATATACCACTGCAAGCAGGTTTGCAGGAAGGTTCAAGGGGACATTGCCTGGCAAGGACTGGTTATGCCTGGTAAGGTCCTGGTGGACACCCTACAGCACATCACCCCTAAAAGCACTGGCAGTCTAAAGCATGGGGATTAATTTTACCATACACACCTTCACCAGACTAAAATCGGCTTGCAGCCAAGGCTAGCATCCACTCCAAGGCAGGTTGGTCTTGGGATGCAGCTCACCTGGCTGGCATGTTTCTGACCATGTAGCCCTCGTGCCACTGCCCCTGTGTAAAAGAGGGAGATTGGGGGGAAGGAGAGCTGAGCACTGCACATCTGTCAAAATCCCTTTGCACCAAGAAATTGACTCTGTGGTGAGGCCATCTGTTGTGAGAAATGTTTTCTTGTGATTAACAAATCTCAATCTTGTAAGGAAACCAAATCTTTTTATTTAAAAAAAAGCAAAAAAAAAACAAACACCAAAACCACAAAAAAAAACCCAAAACAACGAAAACAAAACAAACTTTTTGAAAGGGGGGGAAAAAGCAGTAAATATCTTCTGTAAAAAAAATAAATTTGTTCTTAACCTTTGTGTAATATATACATGCAGGAATACCCTTCTGCCCAGCAGTGAGTAACTCCAGTCTGAGGGAGCATCCATCTCCATAGAAGCACAGTCCCCTTGGCTGCTGGGATCTCTAATATAAATGCTCCCAAATCATGACCAGCTACCCCTTTTTTTCTCCCTTCCAGCCCCCAACAGCAGGATGGGAGAAGGAAACAGTATTTTAAAAAAATAATTTCAGTGTCCCCCTTCTTGTCTTTTTGCTTCTGACTTTTCGGCATTTGCAGGTCATATTTTCAGGCTGCAACACCACGGGCATTTTCTCCACTGTAAGGAAAAAAATTTGCATTTTGAAAATCCTTCCTAAAGAAATGTTTAAAGCACTTAATTGCTAGACTCCCAAAGCCAGAGCTTTAAGGAAAACACAGACTACTGCAAAATATGTAATTGAAAAGCAAGCACTGACAGAGTGTGCTCCTTCATCCGTGGCTCTCACGCAGACCTACAGGCTTCTGTTACTTCGCCCCAGATTAAGAGAGGCTCCTTTTGCCCACTAAAATAGTTTTATCCCTTTAGTTGGCAGCTGAAATGATTACTTGGTTTAGTAAGCAGTGCCCACACTGAATTACCACACCCGTGGGCACTCTCTGCCCTTGGGCTGCCAGCATTTTCACAGGATGCAGCGGGAATTTTTCCCATTTTAACACTTGATACCCGGCTCCTGGTTTTACAAACATGTCAGAAACCGGTGCCAAAGCAAATATGATTTGCATTCAGTAACCTTTGTGCCTGTGGCCCCTGAGAATACATTTCCCGACTTTGTATCACCTTGTAAAATACTTACAGTGAATGAGCAATAATACACTGATATTACTCCATGGAGCAGCCATTCGATATGTGAAGTCAGGAGTTCCAAGAGGATTAAGGATCACTGGCAATGAGCAAGCCACATTGCTTGTGGACGTGGAAGCAGCCACAGCTGCTCTCACTTTTCATGCATTGGAATTATTTTAGCGTCAGTACAGGATTGCTCTGGAGTTTTGCTTCTCCAAAAACCATTGACCCATATTTGTTGCATTTAGCAGAATCAGAGGTCATGGGGTTAGGGAAGGTGTCCTGCCTAGCAGACATGAAGAAGCTGTTAGCTACTCAGTGTGAGAAAATTCACTGCATTCACAAAAGATGGAAGTCAGGCTTTCTTCTTCTAGAGACCTATCAGCCACTCCATATTAAAAAAAAAAAGAAAAAAAAAAAAAATTAAGATCTTCCCATCCCATTCATGTCATTCCTTTCAGTGCCAGCGCCTGCTTATTCTAGTCTTTGGACTACCACTTCAGAGAGGGTGTTCTGTCTGGTTCATTTCAACTGTATGAATGTTTTCCTGCTAAAAATAAAACAATTGTTAAGAGAACCGAGGGGATAGCACAGAGAAGAGGTACCACAGAATAGTATTACTTGGACAGTAATGTGTACTCTAAGGAGCTGCTGTTTGGGCACATTAGAACAGCCTTTTTCGTGTTGGTAACAAAAAAGTAGCTACAAGCAGTAACCTCCTGGGTCCCTCTCTCCATACCCTGTCTCCAGAGCACCATTTAAATGCTTGTGTATGAGACAGGGTGTCCAGAATTTGGACAGCCTCACAAGAGATGAGAATTTCCTCCTGCAGAATCCATAATTATGGGAACAGTGATGTAGATCCCAATTAACATGAGCAAGAATTACAAGCTGGCTACCAAGACGATGGGGGCATGGTACCTCTCAGTGCCATTTTGTCTGATGGAACATTGCTGGATGACAGTTGCCAAGGGAGGGTTCTTTTCTGCATGGGCAGGCAGCTCTTCCCTTCCTCCCTGCTCCAGCCTCAGGGATGTGCCCCCCGGCTCCCAGCTGCACTGCACTGCCCACCCATGAGGTGGTGGCAGCTCATCTTCAGTTGCTCCTCTAACACCTCGCTTGCAGATACCAGCAGCCAAGAGCTGGTGCTCTTTGCAGCAGCTGCACACAGCTGTCTACCCAAGAAATATCGCTGGGTGTTATTTATTGAGGGAAGAGTCAATTATGCAAGTCAGGCCATGCTGGATGAGGCCATACCTTGCCATGACTGAGTTTGTGATGCACAGGACTACCAAATGGGGACCGGGTGAAATAAATTCTGCAAATACAGCATGTAGTGCTCCTTCTTGGACGCAGAACAATGAGTCGAACTGCACTGATAAGTCTAGGACTTCGTTTTTATCTAATCCTACAATGAAAGCTTGCACCAGTGTTTGTAAGCTGGAAGGTTTTGCCTCCTTGTCACAACTCCTGCTGGAAAGTGCTGAACTGTCTTCATGAAACTAAGTTATGGAGAATCTAAACTTTAGGGGAATTAGAAAATTCAGACATGTTTCTTTTTGCTGCTGTTTTTAAGGCTGAATAGCTGAGTGCTCGCCTTCAGGGATGCTCACTGTTATTATGCCCATGGATTATGTCATTGCAATGTAATCTCTTGTCCTTCTGTGGTTTATTCATGACTGAGAGTCTTGTAAATGTAAAGCCAGAACATTTCATAGGGAACAGTTTTCTCTCTTAACTCTGTCAGCTTCCTTGGCAATAAGGTCTAATGGTTGGAGCAAACCCTCTGGAAGGCAGGTAAACCTTTTGTGGGCCGGCTTGGTGTCTCCCCTTGGAGTATGATCTGGTTTAGCCATACAGGTTGGTTTTAGAGCACTCAAAGTTTACCAGCTGTTTTGAGATATGGAAGTGATGTGCCCTGGGTAATGTGAAGTCATAGGAAATGTTGCTCCAGAGGTTAGGTGGCACAGGGCAGAATCCAGTTCAGTTCCTTGCTCTGAGTTTCTCACCTGAAACTGATGTCTCAGTCTGAGGTAGAAACCCTCAGCTCCAGTGGAAGCCAGTAGAAACAGGCAATCTAAGAGAGCAATTCCCCATAGACAGCCACATTAGCAGAAGATGAATCACCCTGTAGAGGCAGCTATTTCTCTCCATTAACTTAAAGACAGCCTGGAGCAATAGTTCAGCTGAGTTCCTTTGGCTGAAGAGCCTCATCCTGGCTCTGTCAACCCCACTGTGCTCTTAAAGCAGCCACCGATACAGTCACAGACTCATCTGTTCTGAGTACTTGGCATGTGATAATTCAGACCATGGCCACCCTATGGACAGCTTTTCCATATGTTCATGTCCAAAGACATGAGGGTCTACACCTGTGTACTCCATGCCTGGATTCATGCCCGCAGTTTATTATCTGCCCAGCTAAACGGCTCCATAGTGGCTATAAAATTCAAGGTTTATTCTTCTCGGTCTCGATTCCCAACAGGTAAAGTAGGAAGGATGGCACCTCTGCTCCCTTCAGGGTTTTTGTACGGATAAATACAGTCAGGCCTTGAGAAAACCAGCTCCTATAGGAGCTGTGGAGAGAGATGGCATAAAAACACCTAACTGCCATTTTCGAGAGTGCCTCTGACAGAAGCCACTGGCATTTTGTTATTTGGGAAAAGGTCGGCTCCTACCCCAGGTAGAAATTTTTTAAACAACTTCATTGAATGTTGAATTAAGTTTGTCATTCTGCTTTTTCAGATTATGTAAAGTTTAAACTAATTTTTAACAGAAGGAAAAGTTTTAAATCCCTGTATTCTGCACTTGCTCTCTGTGAACATAATCTGACCCTAGATAAGCCCTAGACAGATGTTTAACTTAAATGCATTCTCATACCAGATAATACTGGAAACTTGGCATGAAGATGTCAAGCGACCTTACAAAAAAAAACCCCAACAACCTCATTGTGGGTGCTCAGCTCTCTGCTCCTGTTGCAAGATCCTTGGCATGATAAAGACCAAAAATAAGCAATAGAAAGTACTGTGAAGAGCCCACTGCAAGAACATACCCATCTCTCTGATGATGAAATGAAACTGGGAACACTTAAGTCATCCATGGTCTGACAGCAACATCCCATAACCCTTCCACCACCGAGCAGAAGAAGCTGTGGCAAGAGTGAATCCTTGTGGCTTTGGAGACTTCCTGGCATGTCCTGATTTCTGCAAACAGTTAATAGGAAGGGAAGGAGAGAGGGTAGATGATGGAGAAAGAAGTATGAAAAGCAGGAGACAGAAGAGTTAAAAATAAATCGGGGTTAGATTGATTTATGTAAGATGACAATATAGGCTTATGGGCTAGGCTTATATAGGTCTGCTGTGAAGAGAAAAGGCAATGGCAGGAAAAAGTGAGTTATGTTATGTCCTTTTCTACCCATAGCCCTCCCTATGTTAGGTATGGAGGAGCAGGTTTTGGCAGAATATGATTCTGAGCTTGTGAAGACTGGTAGAGAAAGGGATTGCTTTGGTCAGGATAAAAGGACCTGGAAATTTTAGAATGCCTTAATATAAGTAGTAAAGGAAAAAATAAAATCATGGCTAAATCAAGAGCTACCTATAAGTCAGTGGGGTTTTATGCTTGGTTTCCTGGTTACAAAGATGCATCCCCAGCAGCAACTTTAATACCCAGAAGCAACATAGAGTTGCTGGAGGGACTGTGCTGTCATGCCTACATCCAACTCAAAATAGAATAACATAAACATCACCTTAAAATGCAATGGTTTAGCTCTCACAACTCCTTATTTGACTGTCAGCTTTCCTTCAGCAGCTGACCCCTTCCCACATCACACAGATGACCTGGGAAGAGTTTGACAAACACTGATCACACACAGCAGCAAAGCAGGATCAGGGAAAGTGTTTGCAGCACCGAAGTTACAAACATGAACCAAAAACGAGATTTGCCTTTAGGGGGAACAATACAGAGAAGGTCTAAGGAGCAACGGTAGGATACAGCCTTTACCTTTGCGATCTTGTCCCTTCTGCTTGCAAAACAAGCAGGTTTTGACTGTATTTTTGCCCCTTTTAATGTCTAAGGTTGGTGACTGGCTACCTGTCTAAAGCTCATCATGTTCCTTGCTCAGCTTGATCTTGGCCACAACTCCAAAGCAGCAGGGAAGAGGAGGTGGGGGTGTAGTTACACAGAGGTGGCTGTGACAGTGCCCTGCCCAAACTGCAGAAGAGAATGTAGAAAAGAGTCGTCTGGGATGAGGCATCATCTCTCTCACTGTATGTGGGAGTTCACCTGAAGTTCACATCTGACTTCAACGCGAAGCTGGAGCTGATGTGTGGGCTCATATCCATCACGTCCTTTGGCTGTAATGAATTCAGCGGGGGAGCTCGTTTTGATGGAGGAAGATCACAGAGATCCACTAGCAGGAGCTGAGCAGCAGGGAAGTCTCCAGGCAGAGACAGGAAGGAGGAGGAGGTGTTTTAGGTAACACCTTACACGTAGGTGTGAAACACATTGATTTTTCCAACCCCAAATTGTAATGCACATATTTCAGTTATTAATCCCCAACCATACTCAAACAAAAGCCTTGAAAAGAGAGTTGTTCTTCTTGATATTTTTTTTTTAGATAAGAGCTAATTTCTGTTTCTTGTGGGTTTGAGCTCTCAGTCACAGCAGTGGGACAAGTTTTTACAAATTACACAACCGCTTGTGAATGCAAAGTGAGGATTGAGGTTACATTTACAATACACATTGCAGGCAGATTTGAGCTTGCTTTAACAAAGCTGAGCCAAACAATCACCAGAGCCCTATGGCCACACTCACACCACCAGCCTGGCTCACCCTCGCCTGGGCAGTGCAGGGTGCACAGGGGCTGCACGCCACTAGCGCAGCAAGCTCCTTCCCCAAATGCTGTGCAATGCTTTCAGCTGTGTGCGGGGAACGCAGGACTCAAGACTGTCTCACATTCCCTCCTACAGCTGAATGGATGACCTGGGTTGCTTTTCTCTACCATCATCCCCGCGAGACGACACGGTGAGCCTGGTAGCTGCAAAGGCACTCAAGGCTATTAGGTTTTGCATCAATCTCTGCAAAGCTGGCTTTAATCAGCACTCTCCTGCCAGCTCCACAGAGCATTCCCTGTTGTATCAGGATGGCACAAAAAAAAATAGAAAGAAGCAACCAAAACCTGCAGTCGTCAACATGGTCTTCACAGCTGTTTGTGCGCTTTGGCTGTCTGGCCTGAAACGTGTATACAGACTGCGTCCTAAGTGCCCTGATAAGATTGGGGCTCCAGAATGTGTTGTCCTGAGAACGCTTGCTGCTGTTTATCTGCAAGCTGAAAAACTTTCCAAAGTTTCCCGGCCATCAGCCCTGACACCCTGATTCAGACCAGATGACAGGCAGATGCGATACCGACAGCTTTCATGCCTTGGGATGATACCGAAGTGGCTGAGAACCCAAAAGCTTTGAGCGAGCTGTTGAGTTGGGTCTGCTGACACGGTGGTGGCTGTTGATCCCCGCCACCACTGCTCTTGTGGCATCCTGTGAAAAGCGTGGGATTTGTCTCCTCCTGAGACCTGGGGTGCTCCTCGTCCTGCTGCAGTCGGTGGTCAGGAGGTGACAACTCCATCCTCCCTCCTCCTCCTCCTCTTTTCCAGGCTGTTGGATGCAACTTCTGTGTGAATATATGCAGCATCAGCTTGTGAGCATATATATTGCTCCAGCACAGATGTGTTTAATGTGATGGATGTGGGAAAGATGCCAGAGGCCTTCAGTGTGGGCATCTTGTGTTCTTCAAAGCATTGGCACTTTGAAGTGCCAGTGGGTAGGGGCTATTTTAAAGCTGAGGGGATTGACATCAAGCTGTGGCTACTTTCCCTCAATGTACAGGATGGCGAAAACAGCGAGCAACCTCCCAGCGTGGTTCTTGCTGCTGTGCTCCCAAGACCACCCACCCATAGCCTGCCTGATTTGATGACATTATCCTGATTTATTAGATGTTTAAATCATTTATAGAGAAAAATAAATTTTGGGTTTATTTTTTCCATTTTTCAGGAAAAAAATATTTACAAAGAGAAAACCTTAAATCTTCTTACTGTATACATCCTTATAAATCCTTACATACTCAGTGGGGTGTTGTGTGGTTTAATAGCTTAATTAGTTAATGTTTATAAAGCACTTCTGATATCCTTGTGTGAAAGATGCTGTAGAAGCACAAACTTACAGTATTTTCACCACCTGGTTAAAATAAAGCAACCTATAGGAAAGAGGTTTATTTACATAACTTAAGCATTTTATAACCCTTCCAGAGCTTGCAAAAGCTCAGAGAAGAAATCAGACTGGCTGCTGCTCCAGCTACCAACTGCTGACAGTCCTGGAGGTTTTTGGTAACCTGTGTCCCATGGGAAGGGAAAGTGTTCTCTACAAAAGGCCGGTGTTTTTCAACCCTGCGCAGTCTGCAGGGTGGTGAAACGTGCTTGGCGCAGGGGCTGCCCGCAGAGCCCGGCAGTTTGAATTCCAGACGCTGGTAGCTCTAAAGAAACCACGTGGAGACCAGAGTTAGGAACTATTTCTGGATGATCTCCTTATCAAAAAAAGCTAAAAATAGCAATAAATGCCCCAGGTCCTTTGCTAGAGGGGTAGCAACCAGGGCCCACCAGATCTAGTTCCCACCTATGCAGAACCAGCTCTGGAGTAAAAGCCTACATGGAGTTGTTTGCTTTCTCTTCATTCATGCCTCTGATGTCTGCTCGTAGCAGCAGTTTCAATCAGCCATTTATGTGCCTTTTGAATCCAGAGCAAACACAGAGACATTGATTTCCCCTCCCATTCACGTAGCTTTGTCCTTGTGTTTTGTAGTTTTGAGGTCTCTATTCCTTTTCACAGCTGAGCTGGGAATTTGGCTCGGGCCACCACCGCATGCTGGTTTTGGAGGGAGGTGGGCAAAACCCCTCCATTTCAGAGGAATAGCTGCCACACAGGAAAGAAATCCTGGAGCTGAAACAGGTATGCTAAGAAAATATCAGCTCAGAGGGTCATCATGGGCAGAAAAGCACTCTTAGGCATTACTGGGAGAGGTATCAACAGGCTGCTCTAGAAATGATGGGGAGTCTCCATCATGCCTGGCTCCCAGCTCCCCCTTGCCCAGAAGATGCTGCAGAGTTGGTACGGAGAAAGGTGACAGGCAGGATCAATGGTACGAACCAGCTCCTGTGGGGGGGAGGATTTAATAGACTGGGACTCTTCTGCTCACAGGGCAGATAAAGTGAAGGAGGATGTGCAGAAAGGCATAAAATCATGACTAGCCTGGAAAAAATGAATAGGGAAGGAGACTCTGACTCCCCTTACCCAAGGACTAAGGAGGGCTCAAATAAACCAGCAAGTGGTGGGTGGGAAACAAATAAAATACGATGTTCAGCACCCTCCGTGCACTACAGCTTCGGAGGCTGGACCACAGGATGCTGTAGATACTACATTTTTTTACATGGGTTCAGAAGACATAACGTTGGGAGTGATCTCTGCCCACCTGAGGCAAACCTCCTCTGTGGTGGCCTTCTCCACATGCGCAAGAAGCCTAACTCCAGCCATGCTTTTTGTGCTTCCATATTTTCTCTGTAAGGCTTTCTGCAAAGGGGTTTAGCCACAAAATACTATTTTAAGCATTTTTTTCAGACAGCATTATTTTCAGACAGCATTGCTTTAGCTCTGCAGCCCTGGGAGACGATGTTCTTCCCTCCTTGTTATGGGCATGGGGACAGAAACAAGACCTGTCCCTGGTGCAGGGAGAGCACCAAATTCAGAGCCAGCCCGTGTTAAGGTTTCTCCCATTCAAAATCTGTAGATGACTAGACTATTTAACCACAGGGACAATTTTAAAATACATTTGCAATACAAAACCTTAAGAGCACCCACCAAGAGACCTGGCCAAAGGCAGGGGATGAACAATGATTATTTTGCATCCTATTTCCTTACCTAAATACAAAAGCATCTTCGTGCTTTTGATTTTATGATTAAATCACAGCTCATCCTTCATCTTTGATATGAGGACATTTAAAAATCTTTACTGATCTACTGCCTGACCCTATCCCTTCTAAAATCACTTCCAAAACTTGGTGTGATCATTCCCCTTCATGTTGACCAGGTACCATTTCCTTCTCTCTTCCTTCAGCTACAGTTCCGTTTTGCTGGACTTCTAAAATGTAGTCACAAATGACTCTGACCTTGCTCTCAGCTAAGTCTATATAAATTTGAAACATCACCTCTGCCTTTGATCCAGCTTGCCAGCATGAAGAATCTGGCTCTGAAGTATGGATAGAGGATAGAGCCAAAAAATAAAAAGCTGATACAGTTCTAAACCCATATTTATCCACAGGACTGTCTTAGTCTTCTGGCTCACTAGAGACCTGACCATGTGCAGGTCCACATGTGTCTTCAGTGCTAATGAAATCTGGAACAATATAATGCTTTGCTTTTAGTATAGGCAAAATGCAACAACAATAAAACAAAATCCTTCAATCTCATACATAATGTCATTATTATTATAATATATATTCTGTCCTCCCTCCTCCACTGGCTGTGTTTTGACCCTTTTGTAGCATAGGCCTTTCAAACATTACACTGCCAGCACTGCTTCTAATCCTGTATTGTTTCAGCTTTATATATCCCTGTAGGCACTGGGATAGCACAGGGCTTGGATATCAAAATAAATCCTTGGGTCTTGAAGCCACTTTTTAGTTTATCATTTTATTTGGAGATTGTTTAGGGTTCCCCCCCAGCTCTGAAATTACAGCCTATATACTTGCAGCTATTTTGTCCCTCAAAACACCTTGTCACTAAATTATTTCATGCAGGAACTTTCTTATAACTTATCTCCTCCTCTGACTTGTTCACACTTAAAGGTCACAGTCCTCTGCCTCTGGTATCACCAGCTCTCACTGCAGAAAGAGTCAGAGTCCCAAACTGCAGCAGGAATTTGAGGAGGAGGAGGCAAAGGAGTGCAGGACAGAAGCATCTTCTAGACGATTTATGGGCCGTTGGAGAGGGCAGAAAAAGGGGTAGGATGAAGGGAACAAGAGCATCAGGTTGCAGCTTCAAGGAGGCAGCCCGGCAGCCTGGGCATTGCTAACCAGAGCTCACGACTGCACACAGACGTGCACTCCAGCTCACTTGCACCCCACCTGGTCTTTGCCACCCATCTCCCCGCCTCTGAGCAATGTGTTATTCAGAAAAAACACATCACCTGGGTGTCAGCCCCTATCCTGCCTACCCAATAGCTAGATGCACTGTAACAGGCCTTTTAAATACAGCCTGCAAAATGTTCGATGAGTATCTGTACTTGTGACGGGAGCTCACAACAGGAGTAAAGTCAAAACGCCTGCATCCTGCCATGAAACTGAATATATCCCAAAAAACCCTAAAAGGGTTTCAAATCTATGAGGTGGATTGTATTAGGGTACAAACTAGAACAGGAACATGTCTTAGAAACAACAGGGACTTGCTGGGTGAGATAAAGGGAAATAAAAGAGTTTGGGGGTGGACTGGGTTAACACTTTTGTTCCTGAAGGTCTTTCAGCTGCTCAGACTCTACAGCCAGGTGTTCTCAGGTACACCCACATGTCCTATTTCAAGGTCAAAATCAACTAGAAAGCTCCCAGTATCCAGATTTAGACTGGAATCCAAAACACACGAGGGACAAGTTAATTTTGCCTCTGATAAAAAGGGAGGTCTGGCCAGCTGATTTCACTGTCATTTCAGTAGCAAGTGGAAAGGGAAGGCAAGGGCTGTCCTTGGAGGAGACCCATACAGGTTACACAGTCCAGGTTTCCATTTAGTTGGAAATATGTTAAAGCTAATTGAATTTCCTTTGGAAAAACAGAAGCTTAAGTGAGAGGATGCAGTGTTCCACCACACTTTTAAAGTAATAACAACTGTTGTGGAGGCTCTGCAAAAAGCCAAAGTGGCAGGTTCTCCCAAACCAAATCATATTCCGCCACAACATGTTATGCCGGGAGCAGACAGGCAGGCGATGATAGAGTGGTGGAGAAAGAGGTGGGAGGGCATTTATAGATAAAAAGAGATTTGTAAATTTTAAACGTGAGTCTTAATGGACTTGCATTTTCTGCCAATACATTAACAAGGGGAGAGGATTAGCAAGCAGTTTGGCACAAAGACCTCCATCTACAGAGCAGATATTCTGTAATTAGGAGGACCTGTGCTTTGAGAAAGATATTTATTTGGGTAATCTAAAAACTCTTGTTAAAAATCTGCTTCTCACACACACTTGCTGACTTGCAAAATACTTGCTTTTTTGCTTTCCACAATGAGCAGAGACTGAGATCTGCCCAACTGCTCTGAAGCAGTTTCTGCCTCTGTATGGACTGTTTAAGTGCTGCTGTTATGAAAAAATAGAGATGTGCCAGGCTTTACTGTTGATTTCCAATAGATCTATGTGAATAATTGATTTTGCTGCATTATTGCCAAAGGAGTAAACTTAAGAGGGGGAAGCAGAATACCATGTAAAAACTAATTTTCAGGGGGTTTATAGCTCAAAGCCACACTGTGCTTTGTCTTCTTTTGTTTTTTCTATCAGTGCATGTTTCATTGCAAATCCATTGGAAAAGTGAACATCTTTGTTAATAATTGTGCGTTGCTCTGGGGGGAGCCACTTTGATGCACTACATGCAGTTCACATCCACACAGCCACACCAGTGCCCGGATCTAAGTTTTGGCTGGGATAGGGTTAATTTTCTTAATAGTAGCTTGTATGGTGCCATGCTTGGGATTTGTGACCAAAACAGTGTTGATAACCCAGGGATGCTTTCATTACTACTGAGCAGTGTTTACACAGCATCCTGACTTTTGCTGCTTCTCCTGCTGCCCCACCAGCAAGTGGGCTGGGGGGACAAGGAGCTACGAGAGGACACAGCCAGGACAGCTGGCCCAACTGACCAAAGGGACATCCCATACCATATGGCGTCATGCTCAGCAGTAAAAGCTGAGGAAGAAGCGGGGATGTTCAGTGTTACGGCACGTGTCTTCCCAAGTCACCATTAGGTGTATTACACGTGACATAGCCCTGCTTTCCTGGAGATGGCTGAACACCTGCCTGCCGATGGGAAGCAGTGAATTAATTCCTGATTTTGTTTTTGCTTTACCTGTTAAATTGTCTTTATTTCAACCTGTGAGTTGTCTCACTTTTACCCATTTGAGTCTCTCCCTCATCCCACTGCGGGGAGCAGGCAGGTGCCTGGGGTTGAGCTGCCCACTGGGGTTAACCGTGATGCTGGGAAATGGCATTTCCCCAGCAGCAGTCCTGATTCTCCATGTCTGAAACAACGTGGCTGTTACAGGACCAGGCAGTAACCATCTCAAGCTGCAGGAGCAACTTCATTAAGTTCAAGCTGAATTGAGCTGATTAAGTTCCATGATAGCAGCCACCTAAGTCTGCCATCCCCACTGCCTGGCACAACTGTGACCTCCCAGAAAATTATTGCTCTTCTCAGTGGGAGCAGAAACAACCACCCACAAGCCTCACATGCTGTAAATTTGCTATCTTCGTCATATATATATTATAGAAAAGCTCAGACTTGAATCCTTCCTTGCACAGCCTGAACTGTCATTTTAATCAGCATTACTAAACTACCCAGGAATATGAAATGCTCACAGACCACAGTGGGGTTTAGTTTTCCTGCATCATTTGTACACATTCCTGTCCTTCATCTCTACCTGTCCATCCCATGCAGGGCTCTGCAACACAAACTACTCCTATGCAGAAAAAATGTTGGGGATTTTGCCTTTTTATTCCCCAAAGTAAATTTTTATTCTGCTTACAAGGTAAAATTAACATTCTGAAATCAACTGTTGAACAAGCTGAAGCCAAATATTTTGCAGTTAGAACTGCTTTTGGTAAGCAGCATCTTCAGATCTGCCAAACTTATAAATCTGCAGATATTTAGATAGATCATGAAGCCCTAGATAAGCACACCCGGAGCATGTACAGTGATCTGACCACTACTTCATCTGTCCATCTTTACAAAGGCAAAACTCATTAAAAAATTCACTCATTTCAGTAGATACGTGCTTTTAAGAAACATCTCAAACTGCAGTTTCAAAAATACCAAATATTAGTTTGTTCCATTGTATTAGGACACCATCATCATTACACCAACGCTGTGGTTTGCTGCTGCTGTTATTAAGCCCTCCAATGTTTGCATAAGATAAATTCACTGCACTTCAGATTATTCTACACCTAAATGAAATTGAGTTTGTTCATCCCAGTGAGTTGCCAGGCAGCCATTACAGAGCATCAGGCATTTCTGATGTGTCTGTTAGCAGGTGCAATTATTGAAGAAAGTGGAAATAAAAAGAACAAAACTGAGTAGATACATTTTTAAGTCAGGCACCTGTTAGCACACATGCTTTTGTACCTGTGTAAAGAGGCAGCTACGTGTACTTCAAACGTGTAATTGTAATAGGTACACAGGGTACCTAAGCATCCACTGCACGGACAAGCGAGTCTTGCCTGCATCTGTGATTTCTGTGCATGTTTATTCAGCTGCAAACACATATAATCCTTTAGCTTTTAAAAATGAATGCCAAGCAGTGCTTGGAGGATTGCAGTATGTGGTGGCACAGTGAGTGTCTCGCCCTGGCACGCAGGGCACCCGCTGGGACATTACTTAGGACCAGTCCTAATAATGGATCAAACACCTGAACGTGCTTTAGGCAGGTTTAGGCATTAAAACTCCTAAAAGGGAGGAGGCTGGAGAACAATCCACCCCTGCTTTGCAAAATGGGCCACTGTGCTCCTCTGATAACTCAGGTTTAGTCTACAAGCTGCTTAATGTGGCAACGAATAAACAGCTCGAGGAACAGGAGCTGCAGCAGGGTAGACCCTACTCCTACAAGAGTGGGCAAACCACACAGTTTCTAAGCAGGACTTTATGCAGCCAGGGAGCAAAAAGATACCCCAGTTACGATGCTGTACTGAAGCTTTTCAGCATTTTTTTTTTTTTGCTTTCGGAAATCTCAGAGGGACACAAGTTACAACCCTGTTCCCTCCCACTCTCCCCCATGGAGCAGAGCTGCAAGAGATCGGCTCCTTTTCTATTACACGACACTCTCCAGAAGAAAAGTTTCAGTCTGGGAATGTTAGAAGCTTCAAAACCGCTTGGGTTTTTCATCTTACAAAGTGCATGTTGGTAATTATCAATGAAATGGAAAAAAATGTAAAATACTTTGTACTGGCTTAAGTTGTGCAAAGGCTCAAGAGGAGACTTCATGCTCTGTCAGAGGAGACTTGGGTTTAGCAGTATGCCAGGTTGATTTTGCTTCTGATACCTTTTTTGCTGACCATACAAGTCATGATCCCACCTCAAAATTACCAATTGCTAAGATATCCCTCCACAGTGTACTCTGTCATCCTTTATGTTGATGGATGAGAAAGAAGGTAGAGGTTGTACTGATAAAGAAATGGGGATCATGAAGAAAGGTACATCGCTCTCCTGGGAGGAGGAGAATTTCCCTGCTGGGAGGTGGCTTGGCACTGGGTCCGCTGGGTCTGGCTTGTGAACAGCATCCTTTGCTGGAGCACCATCAGCTTTATGAAGACAGATTATTCAGAGTTGTTCTTCAGCCACACAGTGATTATAATAAAGTTCAAAAAGACATGTATTTCAGAAAATGTAGCAGCCAGTCACTTCGGGGTTTTTTTGTTTGGAAATGTAAAATAGCTGTGTTGAGCTGAGTCTGCTCTAATTTTGTCATAAATTTACAAGTTATGGACTTAGAAGGAATGCTTCATATTTGTTAAAAAAAAAACCCAAAACACAAAACCCCAACAAACTTTAAAAATCTTGCAAGAAACAGAGTTTTGTACATATAAACAACATTCTGGAAATGCCTTAACATGTCATTTTGTTCAGGTAGTACCTGTACTAAGTGCTTTTTTTTGATTTATTTGAAGATGAAAGAATACACTTTGAAAAAAAAAAAAAGTTGAGTAATTGTTTGGGAAGTGGGGGTGGGGAAAAAAAAAAAGGTATCTAAAGATGTGCCAAGTTTCACATGAAAACTACAGGTGTGGCTAAGTGAAAACATCCGTGGTTGGGGCATCAACTGGAACAGTCAGCAAGGAGCCAGCCAGTTTGTGGTGTCCATGGCCCAGCTCCATCCCAGTGCCTAAACCAGGGCAGAAAAATGGTACTGGAAGTGCCTGTCTTTCTCCAGTGACTTCAACCACAGCTTAGGGCGAGTAGCTCTGCTGCAGATGCCTACATGATAAACCACTAAAGTGGAATGAGACAAATCCCCTCCAAAATACAACCTAATGTGAAATAGATGAAACCAAGGGGATGAAACCCGATGGACTCATCCACTTGGCTTTGGGTGCTGCCCCATAACAAAAGCATGCGATGCATTTACCCCTCTGCAGCACCGCAGCGGGCACCCAACAGGCCGTGCAGGGGCCGCCGCCGGTGCACAGGGACTGGCGGAGCAGAGGGGCTGATGCTTTGGGGTCCAGCTGTAAGGAGAGTGGTTGGAAGATGTGCTCTGTCACTGCACCGTGGCTTTCTGTCTGCTGTATGACCTCATGCAGAGTTGTCTTATGCGTTGGATGTTTGGGAGATCCGAGCTATCCAGCTATGCCGTATAAGGGGATTTCAGCAGAGCATGCTTCCATCATGCCTGGTGGGTATTATCTGTATAACCCCTTCGGGTCGTATTATCTCCTTTACTGAAATCTGTTCTATATAAGGGGCTGGGAAAGGGCTGTGCTTCCCAATCTGCTCGTGCCTTGGAGTGGCGAAAGGACCGTGTGCCTGCAAGGAGTTGGCTCCAGCCCCAAAACATCCCCGTGCCGAGATGGCTGGAGCAGTCGGCGTGGAAGTTCATTTTTCATTTTCTTTGTAATTTGCCATCTCCCAGTCCTTCCCCATGAAAGTTCTTCAGAAAATGGGTAGTTTGGTCAGATAATGGTCTTTAGTGCCAAAAGGCTGGATGCAGGGTATGAAATCAGGTCTGGAGTATAACTGGAAGAAGTCAACACTCAAACCTCGTGGCAGCATCCAGGAAACAGAATGGTCAGTTTTGTTGTCATGGAAATGCTACTATTAAATTTTACATATGTCAGATGCACTGTCTGATCTCCTTTATACATACTACAATTCAGTATCTACTGGTAAGATTGCTGTGCTGCAGCAAAGGAGAGACTTTGCAAAGCAAAAGAGTTTTCCACTCATTTCTGGGATGCATAATAATAAGTTAATGGCACAAAACTACCCATGGTCAAAGCAACTTTCTCATCCCCCCCATTAGTGTGTGGTCTGTTTTGTATATAAGTGATTCATTATAGAATTTTACTCCCATAAAAGCTCTTCTATCCTTCTTTTATGCCAAATGGCGAGGAAAGCCAGAGGCAATTAAAACAAATATGGCTTGAATTACAGGCCTGTTCCCACAAGACCATGTGATAAGTAAATGGGTTAAGATGTGCAATAAGGCAAAGTGGATGCTGCGGAGACGCCACCTTCTCAAAACTGGCATTGCTCCTGGCTTCCTTGTGCTCAGCCCCCCCCCCACCCCGTGAGCCAGGGTCTCTCCAGCCCTGCTGTACCACTCCATGCAAAGTGGGTACAAAGGATTGCACCGACATGCAGCCCCTGGTACCCGTCATTCTGCAGTGTGCAGCCACATCTGTTAAAGGCCAGGTTTTACCTCCTCAGCCCAAATTCCAGCACCTAATTCCAAAGCGGTTTTTCTGTGGGTGCTGGTGGAAGAAGGCAAGTAGAGAGCCTCATGCTCACAAAGCAGAGAAGAGAGTAAGAACATTAAAACAGTGAAGGATGAGGGAAAATGAAAAAGGTTTTCCATCTTAGACCTCTGCTGTCACATCAGATCAGGGAAGGCAGAAAAGGTCAGTGTATTTTTTTTCAATAGTGCGTTTCCTCTGGTGAACTTTCAGTAGTTTCACCTTCTTCAACTGTGATTAGATAAACGGATCAGGATTTGGGGGAATGCTGTGTCCTACACCAGCACCGAGCAAGGAAAGGTCCAAATGCAAGTCCACTCCTGTTCAAAGCTTCAGGGTGTATGAAATCTTTCCATTCTTTTTTGGCACAGAATTGAGATGGAAATTTAAGCGATGTTGTGTGCAGAATGACACCAATACAGGTGCTGATCAAAAAAATAATTAATTTATGTTGTCTGATCTTTACAGAAGGGCATGAGGCTCCCTCAGAAGGTGAAGGAGAAAGAAATCATCTGGACATCACTCTTTGTACTTCTTTATCTTATTATAAATGTCTGTTCTTTACGCTGTAGTGTAAATCTCAGTTCTTTACACTGTAGTGACTAATACAGTAAAACTTGTAATCAGCTCTTTCCCATGAAATACTAGGCGACATTCTGCACTTGTATTGCATTTCTGATAACTCAGTTGGATATGAGTGGAGCTTGACATCACTGTAGGTCTGAGCCACCAGGAATCACGTTAACCACCAGCAGAACCGATGCCACGGCAGCCTGCTTTAAATGAGGTCACACTTCTGCATCTTCAGGGCTGTTCAATGTCCTTAAAAGCCAAGGCTTGGTCCACACCCCCTAAGCTGGTTGCTCTGGCATAGAACCATTTGAATGGATGAACTGACTTTGGCCAAAACTCTCCACGGGAAATTTTCATTTAGCTGACATTTCATTTTTTACAAAATGCTGGAAACACAGGCTTTGAAAACTGGGGGAAATGGTGCCTTTGGAATGGTGCCTGTGCTTCCCTGGGCTGGAAGAGACTGGGAGAAGGAGAAATATATTTTTTCGTTCAGCTCTCAATGAAAGTTAACTGGGCATTTTAATTTGCAAATTCCATCTAAAACAATGTTTTTTTAACATCTTGTGTAATTTTTTCTATAAAAAATGCTTACCAGAATTTTTCCTTCACTGTCTTCCTGCTTACAGCCCTGCACTCCATAGAGGAATGAGTCTCTGGGTAGGACACTGAGAAACCTGCATCAAGGTGGAGGGGAAAGTCAGCAGGAGGAACAGGATTACTTTTTTTTTTTGCGCTAGATTTTACACGGCAGCAAAGAACATCCCAGACTTTGATCACTACCTCTACACTGTGTCAAAGTAAAAAAAAAATGGCGTTATAAATAGTGTAACTTGAGGTTGCAAGGCTTTGGTTCAGGGATTTTTAACTTTTACATTTCCATTTCACTCCCATTTAACACTCTTCCTCCTGCTTTTCTCTCCTGTGAACTTTTCAAGCATGCTTCCAAACCAATATCGCTGCTGTTAAATACATACAAAGAAGAGCGGCTGATGCTGGTTTAGATGGCACATTGCAAGGATCCAGCTGAAGGGAGAAGGAAGGAGGGTGCGTATGAGTATCTGAGTTAGAGCTGTCTCAAATCTCACCACAGGCCATGAGTTTGGACCGCTAGGAAGGGGTGAGAGGGGCCAAAAAGCAGCGAGAGTTATAGCTTGAATAAACAAAAAAATAAAACAAAGTTGCTGACTTGTTTTCCCCTCCCAGATCTCATTACTCATTGAAAACAGTCAGTAACGTTAAGTATTTACTACATGTATGTCAATTTACAAGCCTCCCTCCACGCAGGCCACTGTGCCAAAGAAGTTTTAAAACTTTTGCTTACAGGGCAAATATGTCCTGCAAGGTAATTTGTGAGCTGGTCAGCAGATGCTCTGGGTCTGACCTCCCATAACTTGGTGACAGTACCATTGCAGGGTTATACTGCAATAACGAAACCCCCCTTCTCCCAGGGCAAAAACCAGTGCAGTCTGGAGCTGGCACAAGAGGAGGTCAGCCTGCTCTCATCTGGCTCCTTGCTTTGGCAAAAAAAGTCTTGCTCGGCTCTGTGCCAAGCATGGGTGATGGCTCAAGTTATTCCAGTCTGTTCTCTAGGGATCCACCACATCTTGTCACTCTGTCTAACAATTCTTCTAATTCAGAGAGGAAAGAAATAATCCACCAGGAGCAGAGGTTTGTCTAGGGCACAAACAGTGTGATCTCGTTGTCAAAACAGCTTTGGATAACCTGGGGTAAAAAAATCAGTGCTGCTGGCAAGCCAAGGGATGTGCGCCAGCCCTGTGCCTGTGATCAGTACGCTGATTTTACCGTGTTTGCCCTTTTCAATGGTCATGTCACGCTGAGCCCCACAACCCTGCTTTAATCGGTCTCTAGCTCAGCCGTGGGTCGTGTGTGGGTCAGCACAGACTGCCCCCAGCCTCAGCCACGCATCTTTCATCAGAAGTGAAACTGGGGAAAGGTGGGCACCAACTGAAATTGTCATTAGCGTGACTGAATGAGCAGGCGCAGGCCTCTGAAGAGGCTGGAGCGCATTGATTTTTCCCTGATTTATTGTTATTTATGCACGTGCTTAGCTGTCTCCCGGAAATGGATGCACAGGCCTCAGCTGATCTACTCATGGGGGTAAAGTTAAGTACTTCAGAGCTTGCAGGCTCTGGGCCTAAATCCATAAGAGCAAAGCATCTTGCTGCGTGCTCTGAATTTATCTAGACCAGAAACCCTTATTTCAGCTTGAAGCTTCCCAGACCCTCTGCCTGTGCTTTCATAAGAGGATGACCTTAAGCCCTCGACATATTCTGTTGAAATGTGATTTAAAGTTCTGGCAGAAAGGCAAATTATTTCTTTTCTTTTCTTTTCTTTTCTTTTTTTTTTTTTTTTCAAAATAAAACACAATAAACAAACATAAGCTGCTGCCTTTCTCTGGCTCTTCACTTCTTCTACTAGACGGATTCCTCGGGCAGACAGGTAAGACACAATTGAATTTGTGAGCCTAATGCATATCAGTTCATGCACCCTAGACTAGCTCCCAAAACTGCACATCACACCATCTGTCATGCATAGGTGGAGGGTAAATAGTAAAAAAAAAGTCTGCCTTGGTTCACAGAAGAAAATCATTAGCACTAGAAAGGGTGCTGTTACCTGAAAAAAAGGCAACATGTGCCTCAGGGAACGAAAGCTCATTAGAGCGCTAGTCTCCATTTTCTTTATTGCTAACCATCGTGAGTAAACATAAACCAAAATGTCTATTTAAAGGACTGCAATGCTCAGTCACACATAATTTTCAAGCACTTTCTACATGTCTGATCTTGCCAAAAGCTGTTCTTCCTTTTCTTCACAGCTTTTGGGCTTTCCCTCCATATCTCTCCACACCTCAGCCTGTGGAATCCGGTAAGGACATCTCTCTTTCATACCTCAGTTTCTCAGTTCACCTCCCCAGAAACCATCACCAAAAGCCACCAGCTCCCTCCCAGAGCTGGTGTTTGCCACGGCGCAGTCATACCCTGCACTTCCCACGCCGTGCAAGGGACAGCCCAGGCTTTACCGAGCAGCTTTCGGGGCAGTCGATGTTACCAAAGGTCCAAGTTATGTTGGTCACACGTTTGTTAGAGATCACCATATTCCATAATATTTCCACTAATTCCAGGCAGACTCACACAGTCGTGTGACGGCTTGTACATCCAGATATTCAGTGAGGTTTGGACTAGGCTCCTTCCGTATGGGAGAGGGCTGCTGCTGTACCAAAATCTCCAGCCGCCTTCCAAATGAGACATGGCTAATGGGGATTATGATTTTTTGCATTTTGTTTTTACTCATCAGACTAGAGAATGACAGCATCCCCTTTTCATTTAAATGATTTATTTACAAATTTCTCCAGCACTCGCTCTGTAATGAATGCACTGATGAGAAATACTTGAGACATTGCTTGTCCTGGATATAATTAATTCTTTTCTATAACTTGAAACTGCTATCAATACTTATTGAAACACGGAACATACACTTGTCCAGTGAGTGCTTGAAAGTGACTTAGGTTATTATGTTGTGGTTGATTTACAACAAAGCTTTCTGAATTATGAACTGCAAGAAGAAGTAATTAAATTTGAGATGTTAAGGCTGACGGTGCTTCAGATTGTGATAAATACCAAGTCAGAAAAGTCTTCCCCAGGGATGGTAGCATCAAGAGATGCTCAACTGCTCCTTAGGCATATGTTTTACAGTGGGACAAGTCTTGTGTTGGCAAAATGGTATTTATTTTTTTAGGGATGGTTATTCCACAAGTTAAATCAGTATGAGCTGCTAAACATTACAATGGGAAGGTCGCTGAATGGTTAAAGAATTAAAAAAAAAAAAAAAGAAGAACCACAATAAAATCCTGCATCAGATTGATTTTCTTTCCTTACATTTTAGCTCTCAGATTTATGGAGGTAGTTTTAACAGAGTGCCTATCAGCAACTTAACTCAAAGCCTTAAATGCCAAGTGCTCTTTTGTAGCAAGTTTGCTGCCATTGCAACTGGTCAGCAAAGGCTACAATTTCAAACTACATTATTAATTGAACTTGATAAATAGTCTT